>NC_089756.1:58391977-58689477 GCF_040412425.1 Macrobrachium rosenbergii
TGAGTTTTTGTCATGACCTGGGTGTAGTGATCAACTTTGAGAAATCAGATCACATGCCCAAGCAGAGGATAAAGTATCTGGGCATGCTGATAGACACGGCAGCAGCGAGAGTCTTCCCTTTAGATTCTCACATCAGCATTTTCAGAGAGGCATTGCCGAAGTTCCTGCCTCAACAGAAACAACCTGTGTGGCATTGGCATGTTGTTCTGGGTCACCTGTCAAAATTGGTGAAGATGGTCCCTCTGGTGGCTTCACCTCTGCTCCCTTAAGTGGAGGATGAAGGAGTTTTGGTCTCCGATGAGGGAACCCTGTTCTCTCCTGTTCCTTTGTCAGGGGAAGTGAGGAGAAATCTAGCTTGGTAGTTAGACAGCAGGAGCCTCTTCTTAGGGGTTGTAGGGGGTTTTCTTTTACAGCACAATTGGTGTAGGATGATGGGAACAAATTTAGAGGTTACTAAATAAAATTCTGACTTTCCTTAACCCAGTTTATTACTTTAACCTACAGAACAGAAACTTAACCTAATGTTAACACTGTAGTTTACCAAAACTTATCCTAACTTTAATCTTAATACTGTAGTTTTCCCACAGCTATCAAAAGAACCTTAACCTACGTTTATCAGTCTTAATACTTTAGTTTTCCCACAACTATCAAAAGAACCTTAACCTAATTTATCAATCTTGATACTATAGTTTTCTCACAACTATCAAAAGAACCTTAACCTAATTTATCAGTCTTAATACTATAGTTTTCCTACAACTATCAAAAGAACCTTAACCTAATTTATCAATCTTAATACTAAAGTTTTCCCACAAGTATCAAAAGAACATTAACCTAATTTATCAATCTTAATACTATAGTTTTCTCCCAGCTATGGTCTCTGAGACTTCTTCTACAAAGTGGGAGCTAGCTTGCTCAACATCAGCCATTATTATTTCACTGATATCCTTCTTCCTACTGGAGAGATCAACACCTAGTTTTTGTTCCAACTGCTGTCGAACTTTCTTTGCTGAAAGTGTGTCGAGATTGATACCTTTTAGGATTTAGCGCTGTATACAGAGAAACAGGAGAAGGGCGTCCTGACCAAGTGCTTTTGCTCTGCAGTCTGGCAGCTTTGCGTTCTCTCCCATGTTCTCACTCCTCTGCCTTATCTCTTCCTCTATTTGCAACTGCTCTTCTAATTGTCTCTCTCTTCAGAGTAATTTTTGCGCTTTTTTGATTTCTTGCTCTCTGTATCAGGTGAAGGGGAGCCCAGTCACTCAACCCTAACACACTCAAGTGAATTGTATGTAAAAATAAAACACAAACATGAATATTTGCATCAGACATTCGCAACAAAAAACACATAAAATAAACATAATAGAAAAAGATCACAACGGCAAAACAAAAATTCAATCACACAAACCCAAACTTATAAGTGCCACCAAACTTTGCCATTGGGCACCTCCCCCGAGGTGCTTTTGTTGTCAGATGCATACTAAGGGATGGGGTATACACTTGGAAGAACTGTTGGTTTCAGGTGTGTGTGTGGGACCAGAACAACAGACACCATATCAATGTCCTGAAACTCGAGACAGCTTTTTTTTAGCCCAGCAATAGTTTGGGGACCGAGTGATAGGCCACTCCTTGGTGTTGGTGAGTGACAACACTATGGTAGTGGCATGCATCAACAAGCATGGTGGACTGGTATCCTTCCAGCTGCACAGTTTGGTGGTGCAGGTGCTTGAGTGGGCAGTAGCACACTTGGTGGAGCTGTCAGTCAGGTACATTTCTGGGTCTTGGAATGTAGTGGCAGACAAGCCCAGTCGCCAGGGCCAGATGATAGGGATGGAGTAACTACAGCGAGACATTGCGAAGAGACTTTTTGAGTTATGGGGAATCCCAAACATGATCTCTTCATGACCAAGTACAGTACAACTGGAAGTTACCAGTGTTCTGTTCAATTGTGCTGAAACTGTGGGTTACGATGGAGGACACTTTCCTTCCCCCAGGGGACAACCTAGAGGCTTACACCTTCCCTCCACTTTGTCTGACTTGTCAGGTGATCAACAGGGCTCTGATTACCATGAATTTTCTATTGACTCTGGTGGCTCCCAGTGGCCACATGCTGAGTGCTCCCCAGGATGAGAGATTCCCCTAAGGCACAACTTTCTGTTGAGAGGTATCACCAGGCAGTGAAAGTGCTGGTACTTAAAGCCTGGAGACTATCCAGTGTCTCCTGTGAGCAAGAGGGTTGTTTCTCAACACATAGCAAAGGAGATGTCTAGATACCTGCAGAAATCCTCAGTGGCTGTGTGCCAGGGGAAATGGGCCATCTTCTAAGGTTCTTGTAGTCGATGGGGTATCCCTAATCAGAGCTCTTCAGCAGGCAGCGCTCTTTCTTGCCTTTCTTTGCCGGAAGAAGCTTCTCTGTGTTTCAGCCATTAAAGGCTGTGGAGCTGCCCTTGGCCAAGACCTTTGATTGAAGGGAATAGATCTCTCATCCTCATGAGAGATATTTATGCTTCTGAGAAGTTTCGAACTGTCTTGCCCACCCAGGGAACTCACGCCCCCAAGTGGGACGTGACTCTTGTCTTAAGGAGAATAGCTTGTATGCCATATGAGCTGTTGAGAAAGTCGTTAGACAGAGATCTGACTGAAAGACTGTTCTCCTATTTTGCCTTGGCTTCAGCAAAGAAAGTAGGCGTGCTTTGGCCTTCGATGCTAAGCATTTGAGTGGATGGGGATCTGTTATACTTGAGTTGGTCCTGGAACCCGTAATAAGACTCAGAATCTGTTGGTCCGTGACGCCAGATTCGAGCCCTTTTGGATCCTCTCCTAGAGGGACTGTAGCTAATGATCGGGACAAGATGCTACTTTGTCCAGTTTGGGTTTTGCAGTACTACCTCAAGAGAACTCGATATCTCAGGCATGAGTGTTGATGCCTCTTTAGCCAAGAAATAGGTGTCCAAGAACACAATCTTTTTTGGGCTTCTTCAGAGATCAAAGATGAGGAAGATGGGAGTTAAGTCCGAGAGAGAGCTTCCGAAGTTAGGGGCGTCGCCCCTTCCTTTGCATTCTGGAAGAACCTGTTGACTCAGCAGGCAATACAAGCAGATATGTGGTCGTGCCAAACAACAGGGAGAGAAATTTTGTGCCGAGAGCCAACCGGGATCGAGAAGGGGGTAAGAAGGCGACTAGCCTAGAGGAAACACACCCAAAGAACTCGATTCCCCCAAATGGAGGAAGAGAACTAAGGGGCTCACTCTACCCACCGAAAAACGACACCGGAGGAAACAGCAACCAAAACTCCCTCAACCTGATCTCCGCACCCAGGGCAAGGGGATGGAAGCAAACAAGCCTACACCACAAAATACCATCACACATAAACAATTAAAATCAAAATATGTTCAATAGGTAGCGTAGCCTACCTCGGGGGAGCGGCAGATTGGAGCTGCCGCTACCACCAGAGGTAAACAACAAAACTAAAACAATTAAAATAAATAAATATACTAAAAATAAAAGGAGAGCACCATCTTCAAGCATAAAATAATAATAGCCTACTTGAGACCAAAAATAAAAAGGAACCCAACCTGGGGGGGGATACCTGGACGGGGCATCACCCTAACAAAGGCCGATAGGCCGATGAAATGTAATTCATAAACCAAAAGGAAGGGGAGCCACCGCAAGGAACCCCCAGGAAGGGAACCAAGGGGTTAAAATCTATCTATAACGACGAGGAGACAACTCCAACCGAAAGAACAGAAGGAGTCGCCTCGCGGTCGACATGGCTGGCGGGGGATGCCGTGGCGTCATAATAAGATCTCAATATTTATGAAAATACGAGACCAAAACAGCCAATAAAACAGAACAAAAACCCCACAAGAAGATGGTACTTAACTTAGAGATGGAAAAGGTGCTCGATGCCATCGTAGATGTAGAAAATAATCCAAATAAGAGGACGAGCACACAAAAGAAACGAATTTGTCACGTGCTAGAAAATGGAATGTAGTAGGTGGCGCTGGTGTCGCCGTCCTGGCGGGTGTTGAGTGTAGGAGCTGTAACGGCTCACCGCTCTTTTCCGGGGGTTTTGATAAGGAGAGATCTTTCGAGTATATTTCCGTGGTAGTGGTATTTCACTCACCCTTCTTTATACCGACGTCTTCCTAGAAGATGCTCGACTGGGGGTAGTAACCCCAGCTTTCCTGAAAGCTCTTTTTCTCTGGTATATCTAGCATTGTTATACCTAGAAATTCGTGCTGTAATGGAATTTCACCGGGTGACACGGGACCTTCCTCAGAAATAGATTTTTCCTCTGTCAAAATCCCTTTTATCTCATTTTGCTTTTGGGATGTTGCCTGCAGGTTGTTGGACATGTTTTTCCTTTGGTCCCGTGAATAACAAAAATCTGCAACATCTTGTTACAGTAACTCCCCTCTAAACACGCTTATACATAACTGCCTATTTTAATAGTTCAAACACCAAAGACCCCCTCGAAAATTGCTTATAACTGCCTATTTTAATAGTTCAAACACCAAATATACCTTAAACTACAGGCAGTCCCTGGTTATCGGCGATCTGGTTTTTCGGCGCTTGTTTAGTGATGAAAATCGGTGATTCAGCACTGATATGCGCCAATATTTGTGTATTGGTGCTGATACATACCTAACAGTGGCACAGATAACCAAAAAGCTCCAAAATCGCCGATTTTCGGCTATCTATGATTTTCACATATCGTCATGCTGTCGGAATGGAACCCCACCGATAACAGGGGACTGCCTGCATCATCCTGAAACACTTGAATATCATTTCAAAGTCATCTTACAACATTACCCTTAAAAATATATGGCTTACAGCTACGTGTGAAAACTAATCAAGTTATCCCTGAGAGAGAGAGAGAGAGAGAACAAAAATACTTATGCACATTAAAAATATTTAATACACTAGTGGCAGTATGTACACAAAGGAATATAGAGATTAATTCACAAAACTAGGTCATGGGAATATACAGTATCAGTAAACATTAAAATAAAATCAGTCATAAAAGAGAGGAAAAACTCCCTCACAAAGCATCGGAGCTACAAGCCAATCAGCAACTAACAAAGCTGGTACCTTGCTGTGTGATTGGCTACTTCCAACCCTTACAGTCAATAGCGTATTGTGCTATAAGCCAATCAGGAATGAAGAAAGCTGGTACCCTGCTGTGTGATTAGCTACTTCCAACCCTTCCAGCCAATAGTGTGTTGTCATGGAGCCTGCATGCATGGGTACATATGTATGCATGTACTCATTTGATGAGGGCTTCATGAACTGCCTGGAGTTTTAGGTTCATATTTTTTGTTATTGATACATTAATTCATATTTCATTTAAAGGATATATACAGTAGTGAGAGAGAGAGAGAGAGCGAGTGAGATATTGGGGGTTGTCCTTATGTTAAATATCAAAAGAGTGAAATTATTCTTGAATTATTATGGAAAAAGAGAGAATAACTTGAGAGAGAGAGAGGGGAGAGAAGGGGATGGGGTTGTTCATATGTTTAATATCAAGAGGGAAATTATTCATGATTTATGGCAGAAAGAGAGAATAACTTTGGGGAGAGAGAGAGAGAGAGAGAGATATTCTTATATTAAATATCAAAAGATGGAAATTATTCATGATTTATGATGGAGGAAATGAGAATGACTTAAGAGAGAGAGAGAGAGAGACTGTTTGCCCAGGTGCTACCCTTGGTTAGTGTGTCAAGATGATTGACAGTTAGACCTACATCCCTCCCCCTAAGTGGGAGACTTCATAACAGTAAAAGATTGGGAAAAGCAAATAATTGTGCTAAAATCTTACCTAATTTACTCTACCTGTATTTTCTTATTGAATTAATTTTTGCTGTGTACATTAATATCAATATTTGAAAATTAGTAAATCTTTTTTTATTATTCCCTGTATACCTTAAACTAAAATGCTTGTAACTGCATATTTTAATAGTTCACTGCCTATTTTAATAGTTCAAACACCAATACTGTACATTATAAGAAATAATGATAAGTTTAAGATGTAAATCATATGGGTACTGTATACCCACATAATTTACTTAGTCATTGAAATGCAAAAAGTTGTAATTACAGCATGGAAAATATGAAAAAGTGAATGACAAAGTAATGTCAGGTTCATCTGTAAAACTATACTGAGCAAATAAACATAAATGATACATATTGCCACGGATGGGACCTCTTTTCTTTGCAACCTCACCCTTTTTACATTTGCAACATAATTGAGAAAGAAATAAAAATTAATTTAAGTTTATTTAATTACAAGAATTGTGGGTTTCCACTCGCCCCTTCATAAACTCTCCTTCATTCCCCAAAATGGTTAAGCCTAACCCCTCTCTCTCTCTCTCTGTTCAAAGTGACTGCTTTTACGCCTAATTCCAGCTGACTGTCGGAGGAGCCAAAAAGAGGAAGTTGGCCCTACCCTCATTCTGAACCCTCCACGTGGGTTAACTGACGCCATGCGGTTGTCATTACAGTTAGACGTGGTGTGTAATCCCCGAAGGTTATTTATAGACAGTGCAACAGAAATCGAGAGAGAGAACGCTCAGAACACGACCCGAGGACAGACGTCCTTACCTTGCCTGTCCCTCTGAACTACATGTTCGACCCCGGGGCTTGAACCAGTATACTTTGTAGTGGCATTTTAGTTCCTTCCTTCATCGCCAGCGCCCCATCGAATGAGGACACCGTCATGTTGACGAAGGTAATGTGCCCGAATAAGGTTCTTTTAGTCAGTCACGAATCCTGTTATTTCTCTGCCTGATTTTTCTTTATTTTCCATCGTGCAATCACCTTCAGCAATCTGTGTAGGAGCACATTCAGTGTTAACGCAATTATGCATTAGTGTTCAACTGAGTTATTTGGCACCATCTGTGCATTCCTCAGTTTCCCTTTGAGCATATTATTATTGCAAGTAACCGTCTTGCATATTTTGCAGATAGGCCTCGACTGTGGAATTTCTCGGCTCTGTCCATGTGCAGTCCCCCTTCTGCCCCCCACTGTGATGTTCCTGATATGAATACATCGTCGGAGTAGAATATTTATTCTGTGTAGGATTCATTATTTTAGCAGGCCCTTGTTATTATCTGCCCAGTAATTTGTCATTCTTCTGATCTGTGTTTATGTAAATATAAATAGTTAAGAGAACCCTTCAGTTACATAATTTCCCTCACATGAAAAAGGCCCTAAGCCATAGATTTCCTTTGTTTTGTCTATGAATTGTCCTATTATTGAGTCAGATGTGTAATAAATAAAAGGAACTCCCTGCATTCATCCGTTGCCGCCCAGAATCAAGTAAGTAACCCCTTGACATTCGTAGCAATATGCATAAGAAATCTCTCTCTCTCAATGAGAGAGAGAGAGAAAACAAAAATGCAATTCATACAATAGTGACGGTACGTACAAAAAGCATCCGAACCACAAGCTGTGTGATTGGCTACTTCCAACCTTTCCAGCCAATAGCGTGTCATCATGGAGAGAGAGAGAGAGAGAGAAAGCAGGGGGGTAGGGTGAACTGAGTTATGTTTACATCAGTAAAACAATTAAAAATGTCGAGACGGTTTTTTTTTTTTACAATACATGTTACGATGATAATAGATCAATATTAAGGGATTTTACTTTAATATTTTATTTATATTTTGCTGTGTTTACATTAATGTTAATATTTGAAAATTAGTAAATAATTTTTTTATAAGAAATTTATTTAAATTAATTTGTATTTTTCCTAACTATACAAACCTGATGTCCTTTACATTAGGAATTACTTTCAATGGGAGCTGGAACACAGCTGTTCAACTTTAAACAAGGTGATGAAGTACACATTTAACTACCGACTATGGTGGGAGTTCCCCCCACCCAGTTGGTAAACACTCACTTTGCCTTTTGGCCCAGGAAGCAGAATGAGGGGTGGCTGAGGTGGGCATTTAATGTAAAGGACATCAGGTTTGTATAGTTAGGAAAAATACAGATTACTTTAAAAATGTGTGATTTGTTCATACATGATATACAAACTGTCAGTCCTTGGAGGGAGGATTCTGAGTAAGCTTCTGAACTGATTGGAGTTTGCCGCACTTCCTGGTTATTTAAGAGCAAAGGAAGTAGATCGGCCTCTGATGAACTGAACAGAAGTGTGAAGACTGTGTTCAAATGTCAGACTTCTGGACCTTTCAAAATAATGTGAATGTAGCAACATTGTTTCAAAAAAGGCTTGGACGAACCCAGAACTTCGTAGACAACAAAACTAGGATAACCAATGGGTTTGTTTTATCGTCAGCCCCTCTCTCCACTCTCTAGAGAGAGGGGAGGACTTGCATCTATAAATCTAAGTAAGATTATAGGCAGGGTGCTCAGTTATGTAGGCTCACCTGCATGACCCGCCTGACCAGCAAGTGACGGAAGGCAACTCAACTCTCTCTGTGAGAGAGGAGAGAAAAAAGAGAGAAGGAGGGAGCCAGTTCCCCCACACATTCGCTCTTTGCCACCAAACACCTTAGGTGAGATGCAAACTGTCTGCAATGGGATCTGGGCAAGCTACACAATTGTTGAGCAGCTGCCACATGGCTCAGGGAAAAGGAGTCCCAAGACCTGTGGAGAGTGTCCTGAAGGTAGAAAGATATGAGAATGGACAACCTATGCCACTTTCTGTCTTAATACTTAAAAAACCAACAGGTTCTTCTGGAGTGCTTGGGACGGACCATTGCCCCTATCCTCTTGAGGCACTTGGAGCAAACTCATAGCCACATGCTGGCCAAGGAGAATGCTTGTTCATTAGCCACACAAGGCTAGAAAGAAAACGTGCATGAACACTACTTTCTTATTCAAAAAAGTACTAAAGAAGTGTCGTCAACACCAATGCTTGAGATATTGAGTCCTCTTGGAGATAGTACCAAGGCACTCTAACTGGAAACAGTAGTATCTTTCACGACTACTACTAACCAGTTCGAGATGGGACTGAATGACTCAAAATTCTTGCTACGAGTCCTGGGACAAACTCAAGCATGATAGAACCGCATCTCCTCGATTGCCATAGTCTGGCTCGAGACCTAGGCCTCCACAGACAAGAAGACAAAGCAGGAGACCTCCTGCCCAGGTGAGCTTACCTGTCCTGGACCCTGGCACTGTTCCCATGCAAGAACATGCTGGGGGTGAGGTTACGGTTGAGCGTTGGACCTTCACTCTCTTGTGAGTCGGGCTCTGGTCCAAAGACTGGGGACCTTACCGGTGTCACAAAAGTCCTTGGGACCCTGTGCAGTGACAGAAGACTTAATCTTCTTGGGGAAAAGATTCCCAAGGCAGAGATTGGTGACACGGGTCCTATCAGAACCTGGTGTACGTCTGGCAACCCTGGTGTCAGGAAGAACCGTGCGCCTGAAAATCCTGTGGCACGGGATTCTGTGGAACCTGTACAACAGCAGCCACTAATACATGGAGATCCGAGGACTCCTGTGCACTGGTGGAAGGTTCTTCACCGTCCGGACTGGTGTCAGAGGCATGGGTGTCCATGGAGACCCATGCCTCTGTTGCTCTCATGGCACGGGGTTCCGAAGAGCCCCGTACCATGATTCCCACGTCCGTAGACAGGGAGAAGCAACTGAGAGATCCCTTGCCTCTTCTGAGGCTTGAAGATTGCTCCGTGGGTTGGGAGATGTTCTACCAGTGACCGAGGAAGTGGAACGATAGCACAGTACATTGACATCTGATAATAATCATAGGGCATCTCCAAAGATTGGGAAATATTATGAAGTGTCTGGAGAAGAGGGCCAAATCCCTGTCACCTGACACTGGTGATGAGCTTGATTGCCATTATGTTCCAAAACCCCAGGACATACCAGGCTAACAGCTTGCTGAGTGTGCAGTCTCCCACTTGTATACTTGCATCGTCAACCTGTAGAGTTGGAGGAAACCTGCTTCCCCCCTTTTTGTTGACAGAAGTTACACTTGCGGTGAAGGGAGTACTGATGCTCATCTGTACTGCAGAGCAGCTTACCAAGAATTTGGGTCTCTGGAAAAGCCAATAAAGCTGTCATGAGCTTCAAAAATTGGTATGGAGATGCTTGCCGTGCTGGTTCCACTCACCTGAAGGAAGCAAATCTTCCAGGTGTGCACCTCTTCCTTCGGTTAATGTACCTGTGAACAGGGGCATGACGGGAGGGGGAGTGTGCAGAGACACTCCAACTAAGCTCCTGTCATCTAGTGGGTAGGCTAGTTCTCAATTAATTTCTTTCCTGAACGAATGGAAAGGACTAGAGAGTCCTTTATTGGTGACAAGAATCCTTGTATTCTCCGCTGAAAGAAACAATGGAAAACTGTTCGTGAGGACCTGGTTCTCCAAGGGTGACAGGTGAACAAGGACGGCTGTTACTTTTGAGCTGAATTCTTCACTGAAACTGCTGATATAGGACTGACACCGAATGACCAGCGTTACAGGTCACAAAGTGTTCTGCTTGAGTGTGGGGTCAAACTTCTCAAACTTGAACTAGACTACCAAGTCCCGCAAGTAGAGAAGTTGTCTTCTGTTTCCCTAAGAAGACCTGCCAAGTAGAGAAGTTGTCTCCTGTTCCCCAAAGAAGACTGATATGTATTCGAAAACACATATCCTAAAGGGTCCTGAGGATACCGTCTTTAGCAATGTCTGCACCTTACAGTGAACCTCAGTCTTCTTCAAGGCTGAAGCCTCCTTCCCCCTCAACTTGGGACCACCTGGACGTGGTGAGGGGCTCTTGAACCCCAGGAATCTGTTCCCAGGTTTAAGTCCAAGAGTCACATGTGGTATTATATATTTGTTTGGATTAAATTATGTGGAATTTTCCACTGTTGCTAAAATTTATTATACCTGATAAATAGGAAAAGATATCATAGCTGGGAATGGGTTTAATATCCGAAGCTCAATAGTAAGAATTGTGGTAGGACCATCAACTGCCCGATAATATTCGGACCTGAGAGATATCAGGCGGAACTATTCTTTAGGGCTGGACCACGGATTCCAGGGGTGTCTGATTCTAGAGGTAGGACTCTCGGCATTCTATCCGGTTTGCCCATGACATGATTAGGGTGGGGATGATTGTATTCTTGAAATACTCTCAGTCCTAGCAAGCGGGTTTGGCTTACACTTGGGCCACTCTAATCATGTTGTGCCATCCCCTATGGGGTAGGGTAAGGACACGGACATTTGGGAGTCGGTTCTCACTTGTGCCATTGGCGGAAGAATAACCCCCATGAAAGGCTGATGATGTCTTTTTAAGTTTTCAGGTTTATTTGTTTATTTATTTATTTTTTTTATTTACTTCAATCTTAATGCTAAGTTGTGTGAAAGATTTGAGTACCCCTGGACCCTTTGATGGTAGCGACTCGGCACAGTTGACAACCACAGGAACCTCCTCTGACCTCTCTCTAGAAAAATCAGAAAAAAATACGAACGTAATTACACTGGAGCCCTATGCTCCAATGAAAAACAAACCAAAAAAAACCAAATATCTTGACCCAACCTTGACTCACTTTGACTCCCTCTTTGGGAGTGGAAGTTGGTCAAGATTCCTGACCCTAGAAACGGAGAATAAAATGTTAGCATTGAAATTGGAAAACTTCCTCTTGAATTGACATTTACTGAAATGTCATTCAGACAAGTAAAAGAACAGATGTGGTTGATAGAAACCACTACAAGAAATCAATCAGAAAATTACTTGAATATAAAAAATATTGACAATGTAAAAGTACATGTTAAAAAACATGACAATATGAACAGTGTACAGGGTACCATAGTACTCCCTGATAATGATGAACCAACAGAAAAGAAAATATTGCTAGATTCCCTTAAAAAAAGGTACAACAATGTACAAGATTGCGAAATATACAACATAGTAGACGGAGTAATGAAAAAACACTAAGAATAGTGAAGATAAAATTTGAAGGCCATGAATTACCCTTAAAAATAAAAATCTTGGGCCAAAGCAGAGAACTGAGACCGTATGTTCCAAAACCACTACAGTGCCAAAAGTGTAGTATGTATGGACATACAAGGAAAAACTGCCGTAATACATCAGTATGTGCATACTGTGGATCTGACAAACATGCCACACAGTGGAGGTGTGGTGAACCAAAATGTGTGAACTGTGGACAAAATCACCATGCAAGATCTAAGGAGTGTATGTATTATATATACAATAAAGAATTAAAATTACTTCAAGAAAGGACAGGAATGCCTATAAAAGAGACCAAATTAGAATTAAAGGTTAGAGGAAGGCAAGATCCCGCTAAGAAACAAACTTTTTCTACAGTAATAAGATCAAACAATGAAACAAAAATAGAAATAAATAAGTGTAACAAGACCTTGATAGAACAATCTCAAAGAAAAATAACCACTTTGCAAGGAGAAACTAATACAGCAAAGGACCAAGAAATGTATACAAATCTTTGCTCAAATTCATTTGAGATATTAAGAGAAATGGAATCACTACAAGACAATACAAGCACCACAGAAGTATTAGAAGATAGTTATGATGAATTAGAAACTAAAGAAAAAAAGAGGCCTTTAGAGAGAACTCCACCCAAGACCAACAAAAAACCAACTGTTATTAGAGATACATCCATTAAAATAAAGGCAGGAGACCCCAAGAAAGAACAAAAACAAAAAAATAAGAATTTACCTTTGTCTCCTAAAGTAATAATAAAACCAATTGAAACAGATACTCAGAACATCAAAGAAATACTAGAGGAACAAACCATTGACAAGAATGATTATGTTATGGGAGAAGAGATTACTCCATCACCAACAATAGGTGCAGCAAGAGTAAATGAAAAAACGACACACAATAACTTATGTGGATGTAATGAATGTTTCATTGAACTGTGCAACAAAAATGAAAGCATAACAAAGGACAGCTTAACAAACACTATACAAAATTTTATAAGATACAGAAATAAAGAAGCTACTAGTTTAGACACTCACGAAAAAGGCTGTATGTGCATTGGACACATAATGTCTTACAAAGAAAAACAAATAAATATTGTAAATACGATTTTAGAAAAAATGCAAATTGACGATCCACAAAAAGAAAATAACACTTGAACACACTAATGTTGTACTTTCAATAATTATACTGTACAGTGGAACGTAAATGGTCTACAGACCAGATTACATTTGGGAGAAATACAACGATTACTAAAGGAATATGAGCCAATGATACTATGTTTACAACATGTCAACAAAACAATATCAACAATAGGTAAATATACCTTAGTATCTACATCTAGAGAAGAAGAAGGAAATTTAGGTACTGCTATATATGTACATAACAAAGTATGTTATGACAGAATACCTGTAAATTTTACTGACTTGCAAATATCAAGTATAAAAATATGAATAAAAAACAAAAATTACATAATTTATAACTTATATAACCAACCTAATAAAAGTTACGACATTGATAAACTTAAAGATTTACTTAACAATACCAAGGAACCTACATTAATAGTAGGTGATTTTAACGCTCACAACCCAATATGGGACTGTCATTGTACAAACTCAAATAAAACAGGTAGTAAAATAGAAGAGTTCATGGATTCCAACGACATGTGCTGTATAAATGATGACGAAATTAGCACATATTTTTCGAAAGCACATGGAACATTTTCCTCAGTAGACTTAACCTTATGTACAATAAGCATAGTTGACAGATTGGATTGGAATACAGTTGATGACTTGCATCCCAGGGATCATTTCCCAATATTAATTTCCTTATTGCAAAATAATCCTGCAAAACATGTCCCTCACTATAACATTTATAAAGCAGATTGGGAGCGACATGAAATGCACACTAGAAATATCCCACAATTTGAATATTTAAAAGACCATAATGAAACTAATAAATTTCTTGTTGATTTCATTAAAAATGCTGCGGATAAAGCAATACCAAAGTCAAAGCCCCACCCAACAAAACACAAAGTTCCCTGGTGGTCTGATGAGTTAACAGAATTAATAAATATAAAACACTCAGTAGGGAGACGATTAGATAATTTGAATAGAAAGTTCATTAAAATGAATAAAAAATTACCGATATTAGAAAGAACTTTACAAAAAATGACTGTATTATTACTAGAAATTGATACATTAAGTCCTGTATACAACAAAATATCTGCAAAATTTAAAAAAGAAGTAATTCAAGGAAGAATCATTTTCATGGAGGGAATACGTATCAGATCTCTCTAATAATACTCCCATATAAAAAATATGGGAAAAATTCAGGAAAATAAATGGTGCCCATGTCAAACCACCTAGACATGCCATATTAAAAGATAGAAAAAGAACACTTGATCCAAAAGAAATAAGTAATATAATGGGAGAAAATTTAGCAAATGTAAGCAGTGATAAGAATTTAGATGAACACTTCCGCACAAAAAAAAAATAGAATTAATAACAATAAATTTTAAAACAATAGAAGATATATATTATAATAGAAAATTTAGTATGTCAGAGATGGAATATGCTCTCTCGAACAGCAATAAATCTGCTCCTGGAGGTGACAGTATTTGTTTTGAGATGATCTGCCACTTAGCACCTTTGGCAAAGTTGTGCTTATTAGAGTTTTATAATAATTTTATGGCTCCGAAATTTATTTCCAGATGAATGGCGTAAAGCTATAATAATCCCTATCCCCAAACCTGGAAAGGATCCCAGTAACGTTAACAAGCTGCTTTTGCAAATTGTTAGAAAAAATGGTAAATGCTTGACTAACATGGCACATTCGAGAAAATAAAATTTTAACTCCCACTCAGTTTGGGTCACAGTGTAACAGATCTACATTGGATTCTCTCTGCAACTTAGAAGACCATATACGTAGAGGTTTTGAACAAAAACAAATTACTGTAACTGTCTTTTTTGACATTGAAAAAGCATACGATACTATGTGGAGGTATGCTATATTAAAAACTTTACAAAACAACAACATCCGTGGACATTTACCTAGGTTTATACAGAACTTTTTGACAAACCACAATTTTCAGGTAAGAATTGATGATGATCTGTCTAGAACATTTCCACTTGCAAATGGTGTTCCACAGGGAAGCTTCCTTAGTGGCACACTGTTTACTTTAGCAATTAATGATATCAGTAAAAATCTACCTATTGGCATTAAAAGTAACCTGTACATGGATGATTTTGCCATATATTATTCAGCACCCTGAGTAAAACATGCAGAACGAATCGTTAATAAAAGCATAGTAAAAATAGATGGATGGGCCTCATCTGCAGGCTTTAAATTTTCCATAGATAAAACTCAAGCAATCATGTTTTATAAAAATAAAAAGTGGAAAAAAGGTGAAGAAATAGATTTAAAAATCAGAAACCATAGTACAGTATACCAATTGGCCAAACAGCAAAATTTTTGGGATTAGTATTTGATACCCACTTGAACTGGAGAGCCCACATTACATATGTAAAATCTAAAAGTAAAAGAGCATTAAATCTGATCAGAAAACTATCAGACACTACTTGGGGAGCCGATAGACATACCCTTACTGTACTGTATAAGGCAACAGTTCTGTCCATCATTGATTATGGAAGCGAAGTATATGGCTCGGCATCTGACACAGTGCTGAAAATGTTAGACCCTGTTCACAATGAAGGCCTTAGAATATGCTCAGGAGCCTTTAGATCATCACCAAAATCATCGTTACAAGTTGAATGTGGTGAACTGCCTTTGTCTCTCCATAGAGAGCTAGTAACAATGAAAAGTGCTGTAAGAATTCAAACTGGTGATTCTCCAACCAAAACATTATTTGAATTAAGAGATGTATTTATAAGCAACCATCCACCACCTTTCCCAATCAGAGCTAGAAGATTGTTGAGTCGCTGAATATAAATATACAAGTGCCTGTAATAGTAAAATCACCTCCTCCCTGGACAATGAATAAAATGAGAATTTGCACACACCTCAAGTATTTATCAAAAAGTAGCTCATATACAGCAGAACACCACAGACAGCATACAATAGAGCATATAAACCAAAAAGGTCCACATTACGCAATATATACAGATGGATCTAAATCAGAACACGGAGTAGGATATGCTGCAGTGTCCCAATACAAAACTTATCAGTTCTCTCTTCCTAATAATGCTTCTGTATTTACAGCAGAATTGTATGGAATTGCATCAGCTATAAAGATAATTAAAGAATCATCATTCAATAATTTTGTGATTTTCAGTGATTCAAGAAGCGCTATAGAAGCTATTCAAAATTACAAATCAAAAAATAATATAGTGCAATATAGTACAACAAATTAAATTATATCTCCATAAATTATATAATAATGGAAAAAATGTAGAAATATGTTAGATCCCTGCCCATGTGGGGATCAAAGGAAATGAAGATGCAGACAAAGCAGCTAAAGCAGCAACTCACATGACAAGATCAAATGTGAATATCCCTGTTACTGATTATGTAACTCACATAAAAATGGGTATCATAAATAAATGGCAATATATATGGGATGAAGAACCTGAAAGTAATAAACTGAAAGAAATAAAACCTAATGTTAAAAAATGGAGGTCATCATATCAAAGAGAGAGACACACAAGTAATTTTAACACGTCTCAGAATAGGCCATACTCGTCTGACACATGGGCACTTAATGAGCAGCCCACATGGCCCGGCTCCCGAGTGCTCAGAATGCAGAGTAATAATAACAGTCAGACATGTGTTATGTGAATGTCCAAAGTATGACCAACAACGAATGTCTACTTTTGGAAATAGATCAATGAAAGAAATTTTGTCAAAATCTTTCACATTTTCAGTCATTCCAATTTTGATGTTCTTGAAGAACTGTAATTAAATTAATAAATTATAAAAATAAGTAAATAATAAAAGCATGAAAACCCTTTTAACATTTGAATTTTACAAAAAAGAGAAAAATGTTAAAAATTTTGCTGAATTTATATTCTGAATTTTAATATACTGTTTTAGTATGTATGTAAGGAAGTCTGAGTAAATGTATTTATTGTATGAGATGATGTGCCTACGTGCAGTTTTTAATTTCATTTAATTCATTCATCATAGTATCGAATGATCTATTGGGTCCTAGCGCCTGACTTCAGGCCTGGAGCTAGTATTTTAATCAAATCCTTCGGGCCAGCACTATGAGAGCTGAAAGTCAGCTCAGTGGTCTGGTTAAACTACTTTTTAATAATAATAATGAAGCCTCCTTGAGAGAAGACGAAGGACAGGACCTCCTTGGCAGATTGCTCGAACCCTCAAGTCGGAAGCACTTGGTCATGAACCTGGCCGAATGCTTGAAGAAGCACTGGTAGGAGGTGAAGAAGCACCTGAATGCTTCAGCACCTTCTCTCGCACTGCACCTAAACCAGACTGGGGAGCGGACTCTCCAGTACAGGCAGTCCCCGGTTAACGGCGGGCTCGGTTAACAGTGATTCGGTTTTATGGCGCTTGTCTAGCGACGAAAATCGGCAATTTTTGGCGCCGAAAATTGCCGATTTCTGCTTATCGACGCCGATAATTGGGTATTGGCACCGATACATACCTAACAGAAGCGCTGATAACTGAAAATCGGCGCATTTTGGCGCCGATAACCCCCGAAAATTGCTGAAAAAGCGCCGAAATCGCCGATTTTCGGTTAGCGACAATTTTCGGTTATCATTACACCCTCAGAAACGGAACCCTGCCGATAACTGGGGACTGCCTGTACAGATTTAGGAACTCGAGGTTTGGTGAAACCTGAGTACCCGAAGATGAAGCTCCCGAATCACATCGAAGACAATCCACAGGGGCCTCCTCTACCCAAGTGTCCGAAGAAGACTCTGGGAAGAGGCAGGCACAGCACCAGTCTCGGAAGAAGACTTCCCAGAACTGGTTCTGAGTACGCAAATCTTGGAGACTTGTGCACTTGGGCTGGTAAACCACAATACCTCGGCAAGGTTTGTGATACGGTCCCAGAGTCCGAAGACTGGGGTGAGCCAACAAGAGATCCCTTCCTTCCCTGGGCGAGCACCCGAAGAAAAAGGTAAGGAGGTGGCAGCAGACGAAGTTGATGATACAACTTCTCTTCCTTGACTTCCTCTTCTTGGATATCTTCAAAATGGTGGGGAACGGCTGATCTCCCCTACAGGCGTACAGGCTGTCATCTGGTGGCCAGGTATGATACAGCCCTACCTCCAGACTGGCATTGTCTCCCGACAATGGAGTCCTCTCTCCTCTCCAGGGGTGATTGAACCCAAGGAGGCAGCAACCTTGGATACTGTGAAGGACCACAGATCCAGCCAGAAGACCATCTGGAGAGTTGAGTTATTGTAGCAGCGGCCTCCAGATTTGCTGCTTCTTGCTGCAAGAGGGAGACCCCTTCAGCAGTAAATTGCTGCAGCAAAAGACCCGGATCTAGACCAACCAAGTCCAGGTCAACCCACAGGCTTATAGAAGTGCTTCTACCGAGGCAGAAGAGGGGGAAGAAGCTTCCCCAAACGGTTCGATTGTAGTGCATTCTCCTGCCGAAAGACCAAGATGTTTACTCGATTGAGTACCCTTTTAGAAAAGACGGAACATGGCTGCTCCATGGAAGCCTTTGGTTCCTAATTCGGATCCCAAAAAAATTCGATGCATGACAGAAGAGGCCATGGTCCCTTCCTCGAGATTATTGTGCTGACGAATCAGGGCGATGACCTATGCGAAGGTCCTCTGCATCTCTGGGGTGTCCGCATCCTGGAGAAGAAGACCCTTGAGTCCTTCCAGGGTGTGGTCCTCCTGATCTACTCTCCCAGCAGGAGGGAGAACCTCGGCAGACCCCTGAGATCCCTCCTTGACTAATTGAGTGTATGACCGAGTTGGTCCAAGATCCAAACCCAGGACGTAGGTCTTCGTAGTAGGATTTCGTAAAGAAGCAGTCTCGTCGGAGTCCCTCCTGTCCGGCTCATGCCTCCCGGTAAAAAACCACAGGAGGTTGAGGGGACAGATAAGGGTGATCGAGCACTCCTACCTGTCCTGCTAGACAAACCAAAGGAGAGGCAGGCCATGGGCGGTCACCAACCCTTGGTGGTGACAGCGGCACACATCTAGGAGAGCGTTTACTCCTTGGCAAAGTGCTGTCCTGAGAAGAGCGGAGAGGATCACTTGAGCATACCCAAGCATTTGGCTCGGGTGAGCGGGGCTGATGACACGAACACAACCGGGGGCTGGCCAGTGTCAAGTACTTGGGCATCGGCTACCATGAACTTGTGCTGTCCTCACGACGTACCCCAGTCTTCTTCGAGGCCAAAACCTCCTGAGAAGAAGACTGCAGAGGGGACTTCCTCTCTGCCTTTCCAGGTGCTCAGACCCGATACACCAGTTTGGGAACCTGGCTGAGAGCTAGCAGTGCTGGCAGGAAGTGCCGAGACACCTGCATGTCTTGGCACTTTCTCTCGACCTGTGCCTGAACAGGACCAGGGAGAGGACTCGCCAGTACTGGCTCTGTGTGCCCGAGGTTCCGTGGAATCCCGAGCACTCGGTGTGACTCGGCTCGTCTGAGCACCCGATGCTCCCAAATCTCATGCAGAATGATCAATGGGAGCGATCTCTTTCTGAGAGTCTGAAGTAACTCTGTAAGATACAGGCACAGTACCAGTCTTAGAAGTGGACTTCTTTGAGCTGGTAATGGGAGTGGGGACCGAGGACTGCGTGCCTGAGGCTCCCAAGACGCAAGACCCTGGTGGGGTATGCGAATCCGTTCCCGAGCCCAAAGGCCAGGAAGAGCCGACAAGAGATCCCACTGCCCTCCCGCGGAGGGAGGCAGCCCCTTAGAAGTCCCAAGGCAGGACTTCTTGAGGGGGGAGAGGCAGCCTTTTTCCTCGGCCGGCGAGCCTGAAAAGAAGAAGGGGAGGAGGCAGCAGACGAAGAAGATGACGATCGACACCGTCCAATTCCTCTTTCTCGATTTCTTCTTCGACATCATCTTCAGGATGGCAGTCAGGTCTCCCATCCAGGAAGGAGCAGCAGAAACCACAGGAGGAGCCAGGGCAGCTTGGGCAGCAGGAGTAGCAGGAGCAACCTCGGGCAGCAGGAACACCAGCAGCAGGAGCAACCAGGGCAGGTGGGGCAGGAGGCACAGCAAGAGCGGCCTGGGTGATAGTAGCAGCAGAATCAACCAGAACAGCTGGGGCAGGAAGCACAGTAGGAGCGGCTTGGAGCTGAGTGCCCAGTCTGAGCCAATCAGCTTCCAGGCCTCAGAGTTCCAAAGAAAACCGAGTACAGTACTCAGCCCGGCTGCCAAGTTTCGAAGTTCCAAAGAACCCCAAGCACCTGGTCCAAGCCGAGCACCCAGAACGAGTCTCAGAGTTCCGAAGAACCCCGAGCACCCGGTCCGAGCCAAGTGCCCTGCCCGAGCCAAGCAGCTTCCAAGTCTCAGATTTCCGAAGAAATCCTAGTACTGTACTCAGAACGAGTTACTGAGCTGCGTATAGGATGATTGTCGGTTGCTCCCTCTACCCAAGTGTCCAAAGAAACATGGGTGGAGGTAGATATTAGTCTGGGAAATATTTCCTAGAACTAGTATAGGTGACACAGATAACCTCTTCAACTTGTCATATCTGAGGAGACTGCGCGCCTGGTGCTCCCGTGAAGCAGGGTATCGGAGAGACAATGACCAGATTTCTAAGTCCAAAGATGAGGGATAGCACCAAGAGCAAGAAGGCAAAGACGATGATAATGAAACGATGCTCTTCTTCGACTTCTACTGCAAAACCATCGATGTCCCGGGACCCTTACATCATCTGTGTGTGGGAACGTGAATGAGGGATGAGTGCACACACACACACACACACTCTCTCTCTCTCTCTCTCTCTCTCTCTCTCTCTCTCTCTCTCTCTCTCTCTCTCTCTCTCTCTCTGTGATGTGACATTCTCTCGGTGAGACGTGTCGTTCATGGTCTGGATAATCTACCCGATAATCTGCGTCTTACATACAATTAGCGAATGAAATATAGCTAAAAGTATTCGTGAACTATAGGTGATTAGCTTAATATCAGATTAGAGTGATAAACCATCTAATAAGTTGTTTACGAGTGAATTAATAAAATCTGAAAATCATGGAGGAGTCAACCAACAGTGGCAAAAGGTGGAGAAACCTTGCCTGCATCGGAGATATTCAATATGATGAATTGGCAGGAAGGGAACTTGGTTTGCTGATCGTGGAGATGAATTGCAACATCGACCAAAAAAGATGTGAAAGCATTCACAGACATATTGAAAGGATACGATCCTTCAAACTGGAGCAAATCTGTAGAAAATATAATGAATATAATAGAAGGGATACCAATGAAAGTTCAAGTTATCAAAAGACTTATAAAGAAAATCTACAAAAATCAACACATTCCATCAAAGAAAATAAGTATGGTGGAATTAGTGAATATATTGATTGATGCAATAGGCAAACGGATGCCTAAAGCATGTAAACTATGTAGAGTGTGGTATAGCATTGTAAATCCACAAAACCTGATTAGGAAATGCTATGCTTGCCACGTACCGACACACACTTCATGTGCTGAAGTAGAGCAAAATAGAAATAAGGACACAAAAATATTTTGCTCAACATGTCTAGTATGGATAGACAAGGTCATTAAATCAAGACTTAATGTGCAGATTGTGGAGGATGAAGAAGATGAAGAAGATGAAGAAGAGGAAAATAGAAAAGAAGAAAATAAGACTGAAGAGAGAGAAAAGATTAATGAAAACAAAGAACAGGATAATAGTATGGATGAAGAGAAACTCATAGATTCTACATATGAGGCAATACAGCAACATGCATATGAAGAAATAAATTATGACCTGATAAATCAAAATAAAATCCCAAAGAGGTTGTACCCAGATCTCCATACTGATGGGAAAGAACAAGAAAAAAAAAATAGAAAAGAAAGACACAGTATGCACCCTTTTGAAAAGAGGGAATTGCAGGTTTGGTGAAAGATGTTATTACAAACATCCCAAGATATGTCACAATTATGAGATCTATGGCAAATGTGCATATCTAGATGGCTATGAAGAGTAATGCAGCGATCTACATCCAAAAATATGTAGAAACTGGAAAGAAGGAAATGGATGTAGGTTTAATAAGAAATGTAGGTACATGCATCCTGTAGCCATGAAAAACCAAAATCAAAATCAAATACATATAAAAAACCAAGGTAAAAATGAAACAAATAAAGAAAAGAACAAAGATCATGTGATGAAGGCAAAAAGCAAGCCAAAAACACATTATGAAATGTCAGCACCACGATATGAGCCATCAGCACCTAGATATAGCACAAGGAACAAGCAATGTATCTATGATGCTAGGGGATGGTGCAGATATGGAGATAAGTGCAGGTTTATGCACAAAGTGAATAAATATGAAGCTGGAAGATCAAATATAATGGAAAAGTTGGATTTTTAATGTACGAATTTCTGAAATGAAAAAAAGATCAACATATCAGAACAGGAAAGAGACATGGGAAAATCCTTATTATTACCCATATTAGATAATGGAGATAATCATGAAACCATCATAGTGATGAACGCAGCAGGGTTTAGTTTGAGTTCTTAGAAGAACTAACCCAAAATGAAAAATAGAAATATTGAATGTAAGTGAAACCTGGTATTCCCAAGAGACTGGTAATGATGACCAGATAAAGGGTTTCCAAACTTATAGATCAGATAGAAAAAATAGAAATCAAGGGGGAACCGCGATATATGGGAGAGATACCAATCAAGGAAAAATCTGTGAGAAATATAGTAACACAGAATGTGAATTAATAGCGGTAGAATTTGAATCTGAAAAATTAGTGAACATTGTAATATATAGACCCCTAATACTAAAGAGTTTGACATAATAATTGAAAAATTGGATGAAATATGTAGAAATCACAAGGACTGGACTATACTCCTAACGGAGACTTTAACTTTCCTTTTGTAGAATGGAAAGAACGAATAGGAGACTGTGGTTGTATTTATACATTTAAAAAAGAGAGCAATAGTAGTGCAGAAGATAAGAGGCAATTTGAAAAGCTATTAGATATGCTACTAGAACATAACATTCAGCAAATAAATCACCTACCAACAAGAAAGGATAATATTTTAGACCTAGTATTTGTGAATGAGGTGAACTGTGTTAAAGAAATAATAGTATATAACACAGTATTTCGGACCATAATGTCATAGAACTAACAGTCCGTTCCAGAACATAACGAAAACAGAGAAAAGCAAGAGACGAAAAATGGGAAGGATATGGAAAATACAATTTCTATAGTAAGAATATAAATTGGTCAAAAATAAATGAAGAATTAAACAAAGAATGGGAAAACATATTTGTAAGTGATGATATACAGGTAAATACTGATATATTATATAAAATATTAGAGGAAATAGTGGAAAATATATACCAAAGAAAAAAGTAATCATCAGTCACGAATTCCAAGAGACAGAAGGATCTTGTTCCAGAAAATTAGAAAGTGGAAAAAAGCTCTTGCAAAAGAAAAGAATGCATGGAAAGTGATGGAACTAAAAAGTAAGATAGAAAATGCAGAACAGAAGATTATACAATCAAAGAAAATGAAAAGTGGAACCTAGAAGAAATGACACTACAAAATATCAAGCAAAACCATAAAATTTTTATTCATATGCAAAAAGATGAATAAAATAAGAGTAGAAATAGGCCCTCTAAGAATTGAAGGGCGATTAACGAATGAAAAAAGGAAATATGTAACATATTAGCAGAAAGATATAAGAGTGAATTTACAACTAGAATTGACAATGAAGATAATGATACAGAAATAAGAGATGAAAATACTGATTACTTATCAGATATAGATATTACAGAAGCCGATATTGTGCAGGCTATTAATGAAATTAAAAATGGATCAGCAGCAGGACCAGAAGGAGTACCTGCCATATTGTTAAAGAAAGTGGTTCATTCAATCGCAAAGCCGCTTAGCAATATTATTAAGACAAAGTATAGATACAGGCAAGATTTATGATGAGCATAAATTAGCATATATTACTCCTACTTTCAAAAGTGGTTCAAGACTAGAGGCAAGTAATTATAGGCCTGTGAGTCTGACATCTCATATTATGAAAGTATATGAAAGGGTAAAGAAAAAAATATAATGAAACATTTAATGAAAAATAGATTGTTTAATATAGGACAACATGGTTTTGTACCGGAAAAGTACACAAACCCAACTGTTAGTCCACCATGAAAGCATATATAAAAATATGATAAATGAAAAAGATACAGATGTGGTTTACCTAGACTTTGCAAAAGCTTTTGACAAGGTAGATCATAATATATTAGCGAAAAAATTAGAAAACATAACATTGTTGACAAAGTAGGAAGATGAATAAAAGAATTTTTGCAAAACAGAAAACAGATAGTGATTGCAAATGATGAGAAATCGGATGAAGCTACGGTAATATCCGGTGTACCACAGGGTACGGTGTTAGCTGCATTGCTGTTTGTGATTATGATTGCAGACATAGACAGTAATGTTAAGGACTCAGTAGTAAGAAGTTTTGCAGATGACACAAGAATAAGTAGAGAAATTGCTTGTGATGAAGATAGGAACTCGCTACAAAGAGACCTAAACAAAATATATAAATGGGCAGAGATAAATAGGATGGTATTTAACTCTGATAAATTTGAATCAATGAACTATGGTGATAAAGTAGGAATGCTATATGCATATAAAGGACCTAATAATGAGACAATCACAAATAAGGAAGCAGTTAAAGACCTTGGTGTGATGTTGAATAGGAATATGTTATGCAATGATCAAATAGCAATTCTATTGGCAAAATGCAAAGCAAAAATGGGAATGTTGTTCCGGCACTTCAAAACAAGAAAAGCTGAACACATGATTATGCTTTATAAAGCGTGACGTAGTCCACTTGAATATTGCAATATAATATGGTACCCACACTACCAAAAGGATATTGCACAAATAGAGAGTGTACAAAGGTCATTTACAGCTAGAATAGAAGAAGTTAAGGACCTTGACTACTGGGAAAGACTACAATTCTTAAATTTATATAGTCTTGAAAGGAGAAGAGAACGCTACATGGTAATTCAAGCATGGAAACAGATAGAAGGAATTACTGAAAACATCATGGAACTAAAATTATCAAAAAGAGCAAGCAGAGGTAGATTAATAGTGCCAAAAACTATACCAGGAAAATTAAGGAAAGCACACAGGACATTAATCCACCACGCACCAGCATCGATAATGCAGCGTCTATTCAATGCGCTACCAGCTCATCTGAGGAACATAACAGGAGTGAGCGTAGATGTGTTTAAGAATAAGCTCGACAAATATCTAAGATGCATCCCAGACCATCCAAGACTGGAAGATGCAAAATATACCGGAAGATGCGTTAGCAACTCTCTGGTAGACATCAAAGGTGCCTCACACTGAGGGACCTGGGGCAACCCGAACGAATTGTAAGGTCTGTAAGGTCTGTAAGGTCTCTCTCTCTCCGAGTCGAGTCACAGGCTCGATGAGAACCCGTGCAACGGCTGCTTCATGCCCATAGCGTCAGAAAAAGAGCAGATGGCAACATACAAGGCAATACTGCCAGCGAGAGAACCCTTGCTCGCAGGACCGAGCTCTACAACATCTGAAAATACTAAACATTACAATTGTCAAAGAAATTTTTAGCAAAATAAACCTTCCTTCGTAATGTGAAAAAATAAAATTCTCCCCGAAAGAATAAAATTTTCACCGAGAGAACGTACGTCAAGAGCTAAACACGTTAAAGAGATGAAAAAACTAGTTTAAGCCTGTACCCTTAGCAGTGTTAAAAAGTTTGACACATTATCGGCTAATAAAAGTCATAGGGTTTACAAATATCAGAGGGATTCCCACCTGTAGTCGGTAGTTAACTATGTACTTCATCACCTTGTTTAAAGTTAAACAGTTGTGTTCCAGCCCCCACTGAAAGTAATTCCTAATGTAAAGGACCGATGGTTTGTATATCATATAGGAACAATACAGTAATTAGTGAATATTGCGCTATGAAAAATCCTCGAATTAGTAAATTTTCTACGATATATTTGGAAATACATTTCACGGAAAAACTTGCAGATAACTGAAGCTGTGAATGCTGAACCACAATCTGTCAGGGGTCAACTGTATAGCTCATCTGGCTCCCCTAAAGGGACAGGTAGCATCTCATCTGAAGGCGTTTGGTAAGGGAAAGAGAATGTGTGTGAGTGACTGGTTTCCTCCCTTTTCTCTTTTACCTGTCTCTCTCTTAGGACAGAGAGGAAGGTAGCAAGCCGTCATGTACTGGATGGACGAGTTTTGTAGGTGACTACATGATGGGGCATCCTGTCCTCCATCTTTATGTAGAGTGATTGGATGCATGTCTTCCCTCTCTCTAGACAATGGGAGAGAGGGATAGACAATGAAACTAATCTGTTGGTTTTATTAGCAAGCTTGTCTCCGAGACTCTTGGGTTCCTCCAAGCCCTCTTCAAAAGTATTGAGACAAACTCATTACTATATGCCCAGAAGTCTAGCAGTTGAAACATCCCATATATCCAAGAAGCTAGAGGTGCAGGATTCCTTCCTCAGCTCTTCCAGACCAGGCAGACATTCCCAGATGGGTAGAACCAACCATTTGGTCCAGAGATTTGTCCAGACTCCCCCCACCAATGGGTAAGTCTCCTATGTAAAGAATAAAGGTTTGTATTTATGTAAGAACAAATAGAAAATTGTTAAAGTAATTTGTATTTTTCCTTACTTACAAACCTGAAGTTCTTTACATTTGTGTCCCACCTCAGCCACCTGTCATTCTGGTACCTGGACTGAAAGGCAAAGTGGAGTGCTGACTGACGAGTGGGCGGAGTTTCCCCCCTACCATTGGTAGTTAACGACCTTGTCTAAAAGTTAAACGGCTGTTCCAGCTCGCATTCGCAAGCTAAATCCTGCATAAAGAACTTCAGGTTTGTATGTTAGAAAAAATACAAATTACTATTAAAATTTGCTTAAAATTTGCTATGTTTAATTGTCTCCGACACATGCTCTTTCTTTCAGCCTTCACCAAGGTAATGAAAGCAAACTCATTACTGTACTTTATGGCCAGAAGCCTGATAGTTGCAACATCCCATACATTTTAACAGGCTAAAGGTGTGTGATACCCTCCTCTGCTCTTCCAGACTAAGAGCATATTCCTGGGTAGGTAAGACCAGCTAGTCATTTCAGAGGGTACCCAGATTCTTCCAAGGGCCAGGAGGTAAAGTGGAGTGTTTACCAAGAGGTTGGCAGGCCCTCCCCTCTCTGGTATGTAACAACTTTGTGTGAAATTTAAACGACCATTTCAGCTTGCGTTCACAAGCTAAATCCTATGTAAAGAACTTCGGGTTTGTATATTAGGAAAAATACAAATTACTGTACGTACTTTTAAAATTTGCTGTTTTAACTGTGTCTGTGAAATATGAGTGTTATTTATATAAAATTCTTGCAGAGACCACAGTATGAACTCCAATTTAAAGAAATAGATTATTACAACACAACATCTGAAGATGGCTGAGTATGGAGCACATATCACCATAACCTCAAGAAATCGGCCTTCAATATTTGATGTTGTAGCACAGGATAGTTTACTGTTAACCCTTCAACCAGCACTAAAACATGCTCTGAAGGTTAGTACAGTATTTTATATGGGCATCTAGGATCCATTGTAGATGTATGAAATACCAGTATTTAAATATTAATATGTTTTTATCAGTATATTTACCATGTTATAAAGAATATCTGTTTTTCTCTTAGCTTTTTTTTACTGGTTATTCCATATTTTTTTGGCAAAATTACTCACAAAATTACACAACCATCTTGTAAAATCTGTCAAGGCATCTTTTGTACAAGAACTGTAAAATGTTTGTAAATGTGTATAATTGAAAATTGTATATTGTAGTAATTGTTGTATTGTATACTGGACTATTGCAGGTTCTTGCTGAAAGCAACCCAGAAAGATATGGTTGGTGCTTGCAGTACCACAGTGAAATTTTTGTTATTTTCAACTCTATCATACAGTACCACTACTTGGCTAATTATGGTGAGTATCCATTATGTCTTTTATCGCATTTTAAGAGTGTTCATTCTATACCTTTACAAAGTTATACAGTATTCAGTCTTTATTAAATATCTAGAGACAAATGACTTGACAGCCTTTGAGAAAACAGAGGATCCAAAGACTAAGGACATTTCAACTTTGAGGTAAAGTAATAAGTGATAGTAATGTTTTGCAGGATCACCAATCATTCTTATTTCTGGGCTCGACCTGTGTCATCCAGTGAAATGGTTCCAATAGCACACATTTCTAGGTATAAATATTGCTAAATATACCAGAGAAAAAGCTATCCATAATGCCAGGGTTACTACCCTGGATCGATCACCACAATGGTGTCGGTATGCACTAAGGGTGAGTGGTAGCCACTATCACAGATGCTTTGCCCAATAGATCTCTCCGTTCTCAAAGCCCCCATCATGGGAGAGCAGTTCTACCTACTACCTTCCTTTCGCTACTCCTACTACTCGCGCCCGCCATCTTCATTCAAAAAATTTAGCACAACACGAGGCGCCCGTGTCCCTTTCTTTTGGTGTTTTTAAACTAATTGCAGCTGTAATCATGTCGTCCCGTGAGGATGTCACACCGTCTAAGTTGAGTATTATATCTGATTGGTTTTAAAACGCGAGAGGCACAGTATTTATGAATCGTGCGTAATATATGTTTACCACAGTGCGCGGCGAGCGTAGCGCTATGTTTGCCTCTGTTGCGTTTCCGACCTTCAGTCTCCGCAATTATATTTAGCAGAACGTAAGATCTGCTGGATATTATCCAATTGCTCCATTTCGGTTTTTGGAGTATATTATTGAGAGAAATTACCATGTCAGCTGGTGAAGAGGCAAGGGAACCTTTGTATCATGGTTTGAGCCAGGCTCAATTATTTCTGATCATAGAATTTGAGTCTTTTATTAGTTTTCCTTTTCCTCCACCAGCGAGTTGGTGCCTTCTCGATGGTGTTATTATTATCATGATTATAGCTGATGTGTATAATTAGACTAGTTTATGTGAGTGATTCGGCATCAGAGGTAGGCCACCTTGGTACCTAAAGTTACCTACGAATAATTTTCGGGTTCCTTCTCTGCCACCGAATCATTTATGTTTATATATAATCTACAGGCTAACCCACACAATGTCATGGGTGGTTAACATTATATTATATATTATATTTTGTTCTGGTTAAAAGAGATGATTATAAAAGGTAGTTACTAGCCTAGCCTACCTGACCAGGCTGTGATACGGTTTTGGAGGGTTAGGCTAGGCATGTCATCTTTACACGATGCTCAGGCTACCTAGCTCACTGACCAGGCCGTTTTACGGTTTTGGAGGGTGAAGTTAGGCGAGTAAGAGAGTCCCTCATTTACGTTTAACCCACCTGACCAGGCCGTTAGGTTTTGGAGGGTGAGGTTGGGCCAGTGAGAGAGTTCCTCATTCACACTTAGCCCACCTGACCAGGCCGTTAGGTTTTGGAGGGTGAGGTTAGGCTAGTGAGAGGGCTCCTCAATTTACGCAACCCACCTGACCAGGCCGTTGGTTTTTGGAGGGGTGAGGTTAGGCTAGTGAGAGAGTTCCTCATTCACATAGCCCACCTGACCAGGCCGTTAGGGCTTTGGAGGGGTGAGGTTAGGCTAGTGAGAGGGCTCCTCAATTTCACACTTAGCCACCTGACCAGGCCGATTCGGTTTTGGAGGGTGAGGCTTTGGTTAGTCGAAGGTTCTACTCTCCCCACACCTGCAGTGCTCAATCCTAGCCTTCTGACCAGGCCAAAGTTTTGGTTTTGGAGGGTAGGCTAGGAACAAGGAAGTTTAACCTCCTGCTTTTTCGTGTATATAGCCTAGTCCCTGCTTTTTTCGTGTATATAGCCTAGTCCTTCTTTACCTGAGCGATTAGAATTGGCGGCGTTGCCTGGGGCGACATCCTCGTAAGAGGAAAGCTGATCGCTGCGCTCGACACCTCCATTATAGGAGGTTGTATTCGGCTTCGGAGGGTGCATCCACCTGACCGGTTGCCGTTCCGCCGGGTTTCCGCCACTCACCTTCCTTTCCCTTTCTGGGCCAGACTAGTTCGGGCGGTATCTCGTTAGCTCGCTACTAATTACTTATAGTAGTTAGTAGCTGGAGCGTCGAACACTGTCCGTGAAAGCAAATAGGAGTTCGATATGATAGAATTAGTTGTTTTAAAGGTACTTTTATGGCCAACGCCTGCTTGGTGGCGGAGTCTCCGCCGGACTAGTCGGGTCTCTTTTATGTTATTGTCCAATTAACCACTCTGGTGGGTATGGTTTCCGGCATATTTTCACGGTTTCCATTATTTGGTTACTGCCCTGGGGGGATTTGAGAGATGGGCTATATGCGAACACTCTATTTCGCTCATATTATGCCGATTCCATAATTATGTGACACAGTGAGATTTCAGTGACAAGTCACGGCAGAGTAACATAGAGTACTTGCTTACAACACAAATATTAGTTAGTTAACCATTCCGTAGCATAAATCTATGTTAAAATAGACTTTTGCTGCGGACTCAGTTCGGCGGTCCTGCCTTGATGATACTCATGTACCATCATTCCACTTACAGATGGTGCGTTGTCAGGAGCCAGGTTGCGGCCGTGCTCCAACAACCCTGCGGACACGAGGTGTGCGCTTCGCACTCCAGCTGCGGTGCAAGTTGGAGACCTGGTTGTTTGGCACCTGGGCGGCTGTGAGATTTATTACGCTCTTTACGAGCTGGTAGCAGATGTCGGTAAGTGACAAGAGACTGCTAACCTTTAGTCCCTTTGATTTTAATGGCTCAATATGGATATATGCAGAAAAATTGGAGAATATTTTTAGCAATCAGTACAAGTCTTACCTTCTCTTCCAGTCTAACCAAGCAATCCGAGCCTCTTCGCTGTCGACCCTGAAGACCTGGGTGGCGGATTTGGAAGGAGCGTTAGTGTCTGGGCCGCCCCTATGTACTGTCGGAGGGATTTGCAATCTCCTTTATCCATCGCTCGGATCTCCGCTGCAGATACCGAAGGGCGTGGCTGCCCCACTCATTGAGGAGGATCAGGGAAGAGACACAGACCTCCCAAGGCGAACATCTGTGCAAGAGGTGGCGGAAGAAGTAGCGACCATCAACATTCATGTTGAACCAATGAGCGTCGATGACCACCAGGTAGAAGGTAGGGAGTGGTAAGTGAGGCAGGTGAAGGTGGTAGAAGTAGGTCAATTTTATTCAGTTCACCATCTTCGTCCTCTTCATTTCAGGGATTCTCAAGTCAGCTAACCTTGGGGACAGATCCCGGTCTGTTATCCCCAAGGTGAAATCTCTGAAAAGAAGGACTTACCTAAGCCTTCCAGACCTCAAGGTCTAATCCGCCAGCTCCCTCTAGGTCGATCACTGGCTCCCAAGCCAGTGGCGTCCTCAAAAATAGGCTACTCCTGTCCAAGGGTCGGGGACCAGAGTTTGAAGGCTAAGCCCCCACAGCCTAGCTTCAACTCTGAGGCTTTTCGTCGACCTGCTGATGGAGAGATGGATTCGAAAGGTTGAAGCTCGGCTACAAGATCTCTCGTCCCAGCTTGTCACAAGCTTAGAGACCTCAGGACAGTCAGTGTTGTCATTGGCACAGAGGATGCAGGCCCAGGAAAGCTTGCTCGCTGGATTCATCCAGTCCGAAGCAGTACAACAGTCACATGTTGTCCCGGATGCCTCCAGATTGCCCCCCTTTGATAAGAGGAACCCGTGGCGGCTGGCCCTGCAAGCTCCGCTGCATAATGGCACACTGACCATAGAGGGAGCCTGGATTAGATCCGATAAGGTCCCTAAGGAAACGGTCATCTTTCCTAGGGACCAAGCTCAATCCACCCTGATGCGTGCTCTCACTGGCTGGGAGTGCGAGAACACTAAACTTACTCCCTTTGAGGAAGTTTCACTATGTTCTCTGTAGGTGACTCTTCCAACCCCTGTGCTACTAAGATTGCAGAGCTGACCCTTCAGGCTGGGATGGATGGGCAAGCCCATACCTCAACTCCAGGAGACAGATCCCACTTCCCTTCTCTTCCCTGGGAGATTCGGAATGTTGGTTGGGAGCTCTGGCGGCGTTCACGATGAAACTCGATCCCAGTGTGCCTCCACCCTGTTCAGTGAGCAACTTCCCAAGATTCGGATGCTCTGCTGAAGAGGCGGAGTATGAGGCAAGATGCAGGTTGAGTCGCTCCATTCATTCCGTCACCATCTCAGAGGTGACTGCTAGTCTATGCTGACAACCACTGTTTTCAGGTCCTCACAAAGTCATTACTGGCATCCTTCCAATCGGATCTTTATGACTTTGTGGTTCGAGGCAGAACTGCGGAAGCACATCTCTCGCCGGCGCCACCATCAGGCACGAGTCCAATAGACACATGAAGAGCTCTATCTGGGGACCTAACCTCTTCCCAGAGGATGAGGTCAATAGCGTCTTGGCAGAGGCAACCAGAGGCGAACCAGAGCCTTCGCTCTCGCAGGGTCTTCCTTTCAAAAGGAAGTCCTCTGAGACCTCGGACCTCAACCTAACGGAAGGAAGAGGTTCAGGAGATTCCCAGGGCTATCAAGCCTCCAGGCTCAAGACTGTGCTTCAGGCGGTACCGGTCTCGCAGATCAGACGGCCTTCCACATCCAAGGCACAGCCTCAGCAGCAGTATGTATTAGTGCAGCTGGCTCAGCAAGCTTTGGCTCCGCCAGCCTTCGTGACGTCCCCAGCTTTCAACGCCTCGTTTGAAAATCAGGGGGCGTTTCGTGAATACAATAAGCATGCGCGGGGTAGTAGAGCCAGAGCCGCCTACAGAGGTAGAGCAGCGTCCAGACCTCTCTCGCGCGTGGAAGAGGAGCCGAGGAGGCAGAGGAAGTAAGACCTCTTCCAATCAATGAGCCTCCTCAGGTAGGCGGGAGATTGTATCTCTTCGGGACCATTGGACCTTCAGTCCATGGGCCACAGTATAATTTTGAAAGGTCTGGGATGGAGCTGGAGCAGAGGGCCTCCTCCGCCAGTCAGATTCCATCAACCTCCATCCAAGACTTACTGGACTATGCAAAAGACCTTCTGTAAAGAAGGCAATAAAGAAAGTCAGACACTTGAAATTTCAAGGCCGTCTGTTCAGTGTCCCAAAGAAAGACTCAGACAAGCAAAGAGTAATTCTAGACTTGTCTCATCTCAACTTATACATTCAATCGACACAAGTTTCGCATGCCTACAATCTCGCAGGTACGGACCCCTACTTCCCGTGTGGGCCGTCACCACCTCTATAGATCTTACAGGCGCATATTATCACGTCCCGATTACCGAGAAATTTCTCTCCTTACCTAAGGTTCAGACTAGGAAAACAAGCATACTCGTTCAGAGTCATGCCATTCGGGCTCAACATAGCGCCCAGAATATTTACCAAACTGGCAGAGACAGTAGTTCAAGAACTACGGGCTCAGGGATTATGCTGGCCGCATACCTGGGACGATTGGATAATATGGGCATCAATGCCAAGGAATGTCGAAAAACAACAATCCCAGTAATCAACTTCCTGGAATACTTGGGATTCCAAATAAACAGGAAGAAATCCCGTCTAGTTCGGCTGCTCAATTTCAGTGGTTAGGAATCCAATGGGACCTAAACACACACAAACTGTCACTTCTGCCAGCCAAGAGGAGGAAATAGCCAAAGCTACCAGGCAGTTCCTCAAGAACAAAAGAGCCTCTCGTGTACCCAGGAAAGAGTTCTAGGCTCTCTTCAGTTAGCTTCAGTAACAGACTTGTTACTAAAAGCCAGACTGAAGGATATAAACAGGGTATGGCAGAAACGAGCCAACAGCAGAAACAGAGACAAGGTGTCTCTAATTCCTCCGATATTGAGGAAGAGGTTTGACCATGGTCAACAGTCAAGAGTTTGGCAAAGGTCAGTGCCTCTTCAATTTCCCCCTCCATCGCTAGTGATCCATACGGATGCTTCCCTAGCGGATGGGAGGATACTCCCAACACAAGAAAGTTCAAGGAACATGGTCGACAGTATTCCGCCAGTTCCATATCAACATTCTAGAGGCAATGGCAGTATTTCTAACATTAAAGAAACTACGTCCAGCCAGACAGGTTCACATCAGACTGGTACTGGACAGCGCAGTAGTTGTACATTGCCTAAACAGAGGGGGCTCCAAGTTGAGCCATATCAATCATGTAATGATTGCGATTTTCTCTCTGGTAAGGAAACATCTTTGGCACCTGTCAGCTATCCACCTAGCAGGTCTTCGAAATGTCATTGCAGATTCCGCTATCCAGGACAACTCCGCTGGAATCGGAATGGTCCTTGGACAAAACATTGTTCGAAGTGGATTTGTCTTCAGGTACCAGGTCTCCAGGTGGACCTGTTTGCCTGAAGAGAACAACCACAAGCTTCCGTGTTACGTTGCTCCCAATCTAGACCCTCTAGCTCATTCCACAGATGCGATGTCAATCGACTGAAACAGATGGCAAAGGATCTATCTGTTTCCACCAATAAACCTATTGATGAAAGTTTTACACAAACTCAGATCATTCAAAGGTCAAATAGCACTTTGGCACCCAATTGGCCGAAGAGCAATTGGTTTCCTCTTCTACTGGAGTTGAAATTCTGACACAAACAGATCCCCAATCCAAGATTGACACAAGTAGTGCAAACTCGGACTGTGTCAGCTTCCTCAAGAATTCTGGAGTGCCCTAGCTTTATGGACTTCATGAAGTTTGCAGCTCAGAAAGACGCTAACATTGACCCTCTCAATACACTGTTCATAGAATCAGATAAGAGGAATCTACACTTAGACAATATGACTCAGCAGTTAAAAGTTAGCATTATTTCTAAGGGAATCTGAAGCTCAGAAAATGACCACGAATCTAGCAATCTCTTTCTTCAGATCATTATTTGAGAAAGGACTGGCCACTAGTACTATTACTACAACAAAATCTGCTTTAAGAAAAATGTTTTTACATGGCCTTAATATTAACCTTACAGACTCATATTTTTCGTCAGTTCCTAAAGCATGTGCTCGTCTTAGACCAGCAATCCATCCACACACGGTTTCCTGGTTCTTAAATGACATACTTAAATTGGCATCAGACACTGATAACGAATTATGTACATACCCGAGTCTGTTAAGGAAGATGTTATTTTTAGTAAGTCTAGCCTCAGGGGCTAGAATTTCTGAACTATCTGCTCTTTCTAGAGAACCGAATCATGTTGATTTCCTCCCGTCAGGAGAAGTTCTGTTGTCTCCGGATCTCAGATTTCTAGCAAAGAATGAGGATCCACAAAATAGATGGTCTCCTTGGAAGATTATTCCCCTTCCACAGGATCTATCTTTATGTCCAGTTAACACTTTAAAAGCTTATTTAAATAGAACTTCTAAAAGAACTTCAGGCTGTCTTTTTGTTAGGGAAAATGGGGGTACCATTTCCTTAAAGGCCATCAGGCAACAAATTCTTTATTTTATTAAACAGGCTAACCCAGATTCAGTACCTCAGGTACATGATATTCGGGCGGTAGCTACCTCAGCTAATTATTTTCACAATATGAATTTTGATGACCTTAAAAAGTATACGGGCTGGAAATCACCAACAGTATTTAAACGCCACTATCTTAAGTCCCTAGAGGCTTTTAAATGTTCCACTGTAGCTGCAGGGAGTATTGTTCCTCCTGGTCCAGCTCAAGACTAGTATATATAACTCTTGCTTGTCCTTATTGTAATGTAATTCTTGATTAAATTACCTATTTTTATATTCTCCCGCCTACCTGCCTCGCTTGCATGCCCTGCTTTCTAGCCTTTTAGGTCAGGTCTGCTTCACAGCCTGACTCCTGCCTGTAACATTGATATCCTGTATTTAAGACATAATCTGTTTAGCATTAAGTATCTTGGTGTTGGTCATTTGGTATTTCTAGACTATGTGCCTTATAGTTTTTAACTATATTTTGAACTTTATATTTGGGGATATTAAAACACAGTATTGTTCTCTTAGTTTTATTTAGCTCCATTAAGGTAAACTCTAGATGATACTACCAAGCTATTGTATGGCTGATTCTCTGTTACTATTTCACTGGGTGACACAGGTCGAGCCCAGAAAAGGGATTTTGACAACGGAAAAATCTATTTCTGGGGGAAGACCTGTGTCACCCAGTGACCCATCCCTATACTTCCTTTCCCACCCGGATAGCATACCAAGCTTGGAGGGTGCTAATTTTGGGATAAAGATGGCGGGCACGAGTAGTAGGGGTAGCGAGCGGAAGGTAGTAGGTAGAACGGCTCTCCCATGATGGGGGCTTTGAGAACGGAGAGATCTATTGGGCAAAGCATCTGTGATAGTGGCTACCACTCGCCCCTTAGTGCATACCGACATCATTGTGGTGATCGATCCAGGGGTAGTAACCCTGGCATTATGGATAGCTTTTTCTCTGGTATATTTAGCAATATTTATACCTAGAAATGTGTGCTATTGGAACCATTTCACTGGGTGATACAGGTCTTCCCCCAGAAATAGATTTTTCCATTGTCAAAATCCCTTTTTTACACAAGTTTCCTCACATTCAGGAATTTTTTGTTGAATATTTTTAGATCTTAATTTTGTTTTGAGTGGTTGAACTTTGCAACCTTCAGAGAGATGCTGGATTTGGAATTATGTAAGGTAAATTGTGCTTAAAACAGAAAAACTGCTGTTACCAATTTCCAGAAGCAGTTATGATATTATAGATGCAAGTGAGAAATAATTGATTTTACATAAGTAATGAAATTGCTATAGTTTCTAACTCACACGGCAGCTTAAATTGAAAATTCACATTAGTGCTTCAATTATTTAGTGTAGATGACTACAGTAGTCCTGCCCACTACAGGAATACCGGGAACGACTTGGCAAACAACTTCATTCTGTTTCTGCCGTGCCTGATGTAAACCTCGGGTGTTTGCAGCAGTATTATCGCTGATTTCGAGTAGCCTTGAAGCTGATAGCTTTTAGGATCAGTTTTTTATTGTTTTGTTATTACTGAGATCTGATTCAAGTTCGTAATTTTTTCGCTACTGTAGCAAAGTTGCAATCAAGATTAAATATCTTTTCACACTTTTTTTTCCTTTGCAGAGAACTGAAAAAGTGTAAGGGAAGGAATGTAGTAAGGAGAGTTTTTGTGCTTAATGGAGAGAACGCCATGATTTTGGTGGATGAGCTATAGGAGAGAAGGCGTTCTCGAGAGCCAAGAATCATGCTCCGAACTCCCAGCACCAGCTCTCCTGGCGCCAGCTACAGTCTGGTGCCAGTTACAGAACACCCGGCTCCAGCTCTCATGCGCCCGGAGCCAGCGCCCGAAAGCCTGGCATCAACTCTCCCCAAATCTATTTTTCTCTCCTGCTACCAGCCCTTCTACTTTTTATCCACTTGCTCCCGTGCCTGGCTCTCTCGCTTCCTTCCCACGCCATTGCCAGTCTTGTGTCTAGGTTAACAGAAAATTAGCCTTGTAACAGTCAAGTTTAGTGTAGTGGAGGAGGTGGTTATCTGGCCCGCCGGTTCTCCTAGACTTAAGTCACTGTCATACTCCCCTATACCTGGGAGGAGGCATACTGAAACTCCAATGGAGACTGGTGGGAAGTCCCCCGGGTAGTTGCCCCCTCAGTCGAACCTGTTGCACATCCCCAGGTATTGACAGACAGCCACTGAAAAGGCATCTTGATGGATGTGTAGTGGAGGAGGTGGTTATTTGGCCCGTTGGATCTCCTAGACCTATAGTCCCTGCCATACTTCCCTAAACCTGGGAGGAGACATACTGGTGGTTCAAGGGAGTCCGAGGAGGTTTGTCCCCGGGTAGTTGCCCCCCTCAGTTGAATCTGTAGTACATTCCCAGGTATCAGCAGACAGCCACTGGAAAGGTGTCTTGATGGATGTGTAGTGTTAGACAGCCACTGGAAAGGCAGCTTGATGTCTTCCTGAGTGCCTGGCGTTATCCTACTAGTGTCCGGCACCCATTCCTGTTCTCTCCGTGCCTATTCCTGAACCCCCGACACCAGTTCCTGGGCGCTCGGCACTCTTTTTAGTTACCGGCGCCAACCTACAGAGCTTCCATTGCCTGGTCTCATGGGCTCGGCACCAGCCTACTACTGTCTGGCGCCCGTCTTTGCTGAGAACACACTGTTGTTCTTTCTCGAGCGCCAGTCTTCGATTGAATGCCTGGCTCTGGCTTTCAAGTGGCCGGCGCCAGTCCCCAATCACCAGGCACCAACTCTTCAGTGTGAGACTCCTGCCTGTGAGCGCCATACAGACCGCTCACAAGCATTTTGGCTCTCTTCAGTCTATTCCACCTTCTCCTAGAATTCAAGACGAGCCGACGTTGCTCCCAATTTTAGTGACAATTAGTGTCTCGAAGTCATATCTTTTGCAGACAGGGACTTTTGTGTCCTGAATTTGTTAGCTTGTAGAAGAAAGCTCCCACCTCTAGCATTTTTCTTCATCCTCCAAGAAGTCTCTTAGGGAGTTGGAAGTTTGACTCTTGTTAAAAAGGGAGCAAGACAAGTGTCTTTGGACTTTCATCCCTCTGGTGCTTCAACAGAATTGGACCTCCTTGTCAAAGATCTTGTCAAGATTTTTTAAGTAAAAGGTTTTTTCTTGACGGGCAGCAGGAGCATGGGCTAAGAAGATAGAGGACTCCCAAGTGTTTACTGAGAGACATCGCTTCAGATTGTCTCTTAGTCCTGTCCTGTGCGGACAGGGACAGTTGAGATGGGTTTTAGAGATTTCCGCTCTTTTCTTTGGGATCTCAAGAAGAGAGAGCTCTGGGTCTTCTTTATTACTGTGAGAGCCACATAGTTGCAATCAGCCCTGTTATTTTTGCTTACAGACCTACACACCTCTTCATCAGAACACAGCCTCCTTTGCAAGAGTCAGCTTTTGGATGTCAATCTCAACTCTCGGAATTTTCGGGTTTTCTGTCTGCCAGGAGAATCATAGCTACTTTCAGACGGTCTGCTAATTTCTATCCCCTGTTTTCTTCTTACCCGGAACATTAGTAGATGAGTCTACTGGGGACTCTGTCGTCCACCGAGATGTAAGTCAAGTTAGATAGATTTCATATGAGAGTTTTGCAATTCTTCCTCTAGTTTTCATCCAGTTCCAAGTTTTCCAGGGCAGACAGTAAGCACTGTAACATTTTTTTGGTTCTTCACAGCTGCTGAAGATAAACGCTGATGACGGTTGCTGTTCTCTGCTTCCTGTGAAGTGGTAAGGAGGCTAGCTTCATCTCAGCCTTCCTGCAGTTTTGCTGTGGTTCCCTCTGTCACTTCCTCGGTCCGACTTCCTTTGGAATGGTGATACCATCTCTTCTGAGCATTCTTTTGTTGAAAGACTTTACTTGGGCTCCAAGCAAGAAGAGAAAGTGCCATGAACCCTCTCGAACCAGCACTTTCTAGTGGCGCCCTTTCCCGAATGCCTGGAATCAACTTCCTAGCTCCTGGCGCCGATTCCTGAACGCCCGATGCCTCTCCCAGAGTGCTTGGCACTATCTAACCAGTACTAGGCTCCCGCCGCTGAACGTCTAGTGCCCACTCACAGACTATTTTTTCTGTTTAGAGGATTGTGTCTGACGGCAGAAGAATTCGTCACACCTGGTTTTGGACAAGGACACTGCTTCCTGTGTCTCTTATGGACTTTAAAAGCTTCTTATAAGCATGCCAGACATTAGTTTCTGCCATGTACAATTCTGCATATGTTTTCGGTCCGTACGAGGTGTCATCGAGTTCACGCAAGGCTTTATCGAGTCCAACTAAGAAGTCGAGCCTGCATGGATGTCCACGTGTCTGAACGGCTGTAATCAACAGGGTCGGCAGCTAGTCCACACAATTGTCTGTGAGTCTGCACAATGATCTGCAAGTTCGCTGGATTGCTTGCTAGTCCGCAGGGTCGTCAGCGAGCCTGCATGGCCCACAGCCCATTTTTTCTTTATGAGTAGAGAACAAAGTTCAAGATGGAGACGAACCAGACAGTCCTGTTGTCCATTCTCCAGGGCGATTGGTTGGAGACATTGGATATGCAGGATACTTCCTTCCATGTCCACATGTCTGGACTTTGGAGAGTATCCCCCCTCGATATGAGACCACCTTGACATGGTGAGGGGGGGCTCTTGAACCCCAGGAATTTGTTCCTGGGTTTGAGTCCAAGAGTCTCATATACCATCATATATTATTTTGGATAAAATTTGTGGAATTTTCCACTTTTACTAAAACTTATTGAACCTGATAAATAAGAAAAGATATCATAGCTGGGACTGAGTTTATATCCGAAGCTAAATAGTGAGAACTGTGGTAGGACCATCAACTGCCCGATAATGTTCAGACGTGAGAGTTACCAGATTGGTAGCTCAAAGGCAGAACTATTCGTTAGGGCTGGACCACGGATTCCAGGGGGGTCTGGTTCTATGGATAGGACTCTCGGCATTCTATCCGGTTTGCCTATATCATGATTAGGGTGGGGTTGATTGTATTCTTGTAATACTCTCAGTCCTAGCAAGTGGGTTTGGCTTACACTTGGGCCACTCTAATCATGTTGTGCCATCCCCTATGGGGTAGGGTAGGGACGCGGACATTTGGGAGTCAGTTCTCACTTGTGCCATTGGTGGAAGAATAAAACTCCACGAAAAGCTAATGATTCCTTTTAAGGTTTTCAGGTTAATTTTTTTTCCTCCCTCAAATCTTTATGCTAAGTGAAAATAAAGATTCGAGTACCCCTGGGCCCTTTGATGGTAATGACTCGGCACAGTTGACGACTGCTGGAACCTCTTGTAACAACCTTTCTTTGGAAAAAACAAAAAAGAATCCAAATGTAATCACACTGGAACCTTATGCTCCAATGCACAACAAATCAAAAAGAAGTAAATATCGTCTTGACCCAACCTTGACTCACTTCAACTGCCTCTTTGGGAGTGAAAGTTGGTCAAGGTTTCTAACCATGGAAACAGAACAGCAAATCTCAGACCTGAAGTTGGAAAACTTCTTATTAAAAAGACACTCAATGACAGAAATGTTGTTTAGACAAATAAAAATGAAGACGTGGCTTATAAAAGCCACAACAAAAAACCAGTCTGAAGACTATCTATCAATAAAAAGTATCGACAGTGTGAATGTAAAAGTAAAGAAGCATGACACTATGAACAGCATTCAGGGTACTACTGTATTGTACTTCCTGAAAATAATGACAAAGCAGTTGATAAGAATATGCTGTCAGACTCTCTTAAAATGAGATATATCAAAGTCCAAGATTGTGAGGTACATATAATATCAAGCAAACAGAATAATAAAGTATTAAGAATTGCAAAAATAAAATTTGGCAGTCAAGATTTACCAAAAAAAAATAAAAATTTTGGCCCAAAATAGAGAACTGAGACCAAAGCCACTACAATGTCAAAATTGTAGTAAATATGGACACACGAAGAAAAACTGTTGTAATGAACCTGTACTGTATGTGCTTATTGTGGATCTGATGAACATGCCACACAATGGAAATGTAGTGAGCCAAAATGTGTAAACTGTGGACAGGATCATCATGCAAGGTCCAAAGAATGTATGTACTACATATACAATACAGAATTGAAAATGTTACAAGAACGAACTGGGATGTCTATAAAAAGGCTAAGTTGGAATTAAAAGTGAGAGGAATGCAAGATCTATCTAAGAAACATACATATTCTTCAATAACAGGAACCAATAAGGAAACAAAAATACAAAGAAATAGAAGTAACGAGGCACATAAAAGTAAATTGCAAGAAGGAATTAATGCCCAAGGGAAAAAAATTAAAATGGTAAAGAATAAAGAAACGGGTACAAATGACATGATAACATTTTATCAAATTCATTTGAAATAGTAATGCAATTAGGAACACAGGAGGACACTACTACGGAAGTAACAGAGGAGGGACCTGATAGACTGGAAATTAAAGATAAAAAATGCCATTGGAAAGAACACCACCCAAAACAAAGAAACCAACAATTGTTAGAGAAACATTGGTCAAATCAAAGACAAAATACATGAAGAAAGAACAAAAACAAGTTAAGAATATACCATTATCTCCTAAAATAATAGTAAAACCAGTGGATACAGATATCCAAAATACCGAAGAAATGGAAGACAATCGTACCTTAGACAACAGTGAATATGTCAAAGGAGAAGAGATTACTCCATCACCAATAATTGGTACAACAAGAACAAATAAAGAAAGAAATATACATGACAACTCTTGTGGATGTAATGATTGTTTCATTGCATTGTGCAAAAGTAACAAAAACATAACAAAAGATGGTTTAACAAACATTATAAGAAACTTTATGAAATATAGAAAAAAAGAAACCACAGATTTGAGCATCCGTGGAAAAGGTTGCATGTGCACTTTGAGCACTTAGTATATTATAAAGAAAAACAAATGAATGTCGTGAGTAAATTATTAGAAAAAATCCAAGTTGATAATGCAAAAAAAAGCGAGTAAAACTCGACCGCTATAATGAAATACTTTCAATAGCTATATTGTACAATGGAACGTAAATGGTCTGCAGACCAGATTACACCTAGGAGAAATACAACGATTACTAAAAGAATACGAACCTATGATATTATGTTTACAACATGTCAACAAAACAATGTCAACAATAGGTAAATATACCTTAGCATCTTCATCTAGAGAGGAAGAAGGAAATTTCAGTACTGCTATATATGTACATAACAAAGTATGTTATGACAAAGTACCTGTAAACTTTACTGCTCTGCAAATATCGCGTATTAAAATATGAATAAAAACGATAATTATGTAATTTATAATTTATACAACTAACCCAATAAAAATTATGACTTTGACAAACTTAAAGAATTACTTAATAATGCCAAAGAACCTACATTAATAGTAGGGGATTTTAATGCCCACAGCCCGACATGGGACTGTAATTGTACAGACTCAAATAGAGCAGGAAGTAAAATAGAAGAATTCATAGATTCATATGACATGTGCTGCATAAATGATAATGAAATCAACACATATTTTTCTAAAACACATGGAACATTTTCCTCCATCGACTTAACTCTATGCACAACAAACATAGTTGACAGATTGGATTGGAATACAGTTGACGACTTGCATACAAGTGATTGTTTCCCAATAGTAATTTCATTATTACAAAATAATCCCACCAAACATGTCCCTCAATATAACATTTATAAAGCAGATTGGGAGCAATATGAATTCCACACTAGGAATATCCCACCATTTGAATATGTAAAAGACCATAATGAAACTAATAAATTTCTTGTTGATTTCATTACAAATGCAGCTGATAAAGCAATACCAAAATCCAAATCTCATCCAACAAAACACAAAGTCCCATGGTTTCTGAAAAGCTAACAGAATTAATAAAAATAAAACACCAAATTGGAAGACGATTAGATCATTTGAATAGAAAACTCAGTAAAATAAACAAAATATTACCGATATTAGGACCCTTACAAAAGCTGACTATATTATTATTAGAAATTAATACATTAAAACCTCTATATAACAAAATATCTGCAAAATTTAAAAAAGAAGTAATTCAAGGAAGAATCACTTATGGAGATATGTATCAGATCTCTCTAATAATACTCCCATACAAAAAATATGGGAAAAATTCAGGAAAATAAATGGTACCCATGTTAAACCACCTAGACATGCCATAATAAAAGATGGGAAAAGAATACTTGTTCCTAAAGAAATAAGTAATGTAATAGGTGAAAATTTAGCAGAAGTAAGTAGCGACAAAAATTTAGGTGAGCATTTCCGAACAAGGAAAAATAATATAGAGTTAATAACAATAAATTTTGAAACCATAGAAGATATTTATTATAATAGAAAATTTAATATGGAAGAGGCAGCCGATCGAGGCTACGGCCTACCCCAACGCCAAATCAAAGTCCTTCGTAAAGAAGGCATCGTGCTTACCCCATATAGAAAATGGGAAAAAAGCACGTTAAAATGAAGAAGAAGAAGTTAGAATTTGCTCTGTTGAATAGCAATAAATCAGCCCCTGGAGGTGACAGTATTTGATTTGAAATGATCTGCTATTTAGCACCTTTGGCAAAGACATACTTATTAGAGTTTTATAACCACTTATGGCTTCGAAATTTATTTCCTAATTAATGGCGTAAAGCTATAATTATTCCTACCCCCAAACCTTGAAAAGATCCCAGCAATGTAAACAATTACAGACCAGTTTCTTTAACTAGTTGTCTATGCAGATTACTGGAGAAAATGGTGAATGCTTGACTAACATGGCACATTTGAGAAAACAAAAATTTGACTCCCACTCAATTTGGGTCACAATGTAACAGATCGACACTGGATTCTCTGTCTAACTTGGAAGACCACATACGAAGAGGATTTGAACGAAAACAAATTACTATAGCCATCTTTTTTGACATTGAAAAGGCATATGATACTACATGGAGTTATGCAATATTAAAAACGTTACATAAAAATAACATCCGTGGACATTTACCTAGGTTTATTGAAAACTTTCTGACAAATCGCACTTTTCAAGTGAGAATTGGTGATGTATTGTCAAGTACATTTCCACTTGAAAATGGTGTTCCACAAGGAAGCGTCCTTAGTGGCACACTGTTTACTTTAGCAGTAAATGATAGAAGTAATAATCTACCTATTGGAATTAAAAGTAACTTGTACATGGATGATTTTGCCATATATTATTCAGCATCTCGCATAAAACATGCAGAGCGAATCATTAATAAAACTATAGTAAAAATAGATGGATGGGCCTTATCTGTAGGTATTACGATCTCGCCTCTCGAGATCGACAGGTTCTTAAAAATAATAAGCAATTGGGCTGTAATGACTGACGAGAGGTGACGAACAAAGGAGAGAGGAGCAGAACAAATACAAAAAGTTACCTAAAATTAATTTATTTACAAAAATTTACAAGTGAGTCAGGTCCAGGAAAAAAAAAAACTTAAAATGACCAAATCAATAAAATTCACAAATACAAAAAAATCATAAGACACAGGCAGCATAGAATCATAAACAACAATAGTAATAATAAATAATGAACAAGCAGCATAAAGGGAAAAAATCGAGAACTGTAAAACCAACAGAAAATCAAAAAGCCTAATCATTAAAACTGCAGGACAACTAAACAGAGCTGATACAGCAACCATCATGTCCTCAGACACAGTTCCACAAAACTGGACTCCCACGACAGAGTCGATGCGACAACCATCGCGTCCAATAGAAAGCTCTCCGCTGCTCTGCTGCCGTGACCTGCTGCTGTCCTGGACCTGACTGGCGAAGTCTGACACCATCCGCCACACGTCAACTTGCCAGCAAGAAAAACAAAAAAAAACAAAAGGAGGCAACAACCCACTAAGGGAACAATCGGCAAACGATTGTTCCTAACAGTAGGCTTCAAATTTTCTATACAAAAGACTCAAGCAGTAATGTTTTATAAAAATAAAAAGTGGAAAAAAGGTGAAGAAATAGATTTAAAAATCAGAAATCATTCCATACCAATTGGCCAAACAGCAAAATATACATGAAATCAAAATGTAAAAGAGCATAAAACTAATTAAAAAACTATCAAACACTACTTGGGAAGCCGATAGACATACCCTTACTTTACTGTATAAAGCAACAGTGCTGTCTATCGTTGATTATGGAAGCGAAATATATGGCTTGGCATCAGACGCAATGCTGAAGACGGTAGACCCAGTTCATAACGAAGGTCTTAGAATATGTTCAGGAGCTTTTTGATCGTCACCAACGTCTTCTTTACAAGTTGAATGTGGTGAATTACCTCTGTCTCCCCATAGACAGCTAGTAACAATGAAGAGTGCTCTGAGAATTCAGACAAATGATTCTACAACAAAAAAATTATTTGGATTAAGAGATGTGTTTATAAACAATGATCCACCTCCTTTCCCAATTAGAGCTAGAAGATTGTTTGAGTCGCTAAATATAAATATACAATTACCTTTAATATTAAAATTACCTCCTCCTTGGACAATGAATAAAATAAGAATTTGTACGCACTTGAAATATTTATCAAAAAGTCATTCATATACTCCAGAATACCATAGACAACACACAGTAGAACATATAATCTGAAAAGGTTCACATTATGCAATATACACCGACAGATCTAAGTCACAATACGGAGTGGGATATGCTGCAGTATCCCCAGACAAAACGTATCAGTTCTCTCTACCAGATAACGCCTCAGTATTTACAGCTGAGTTATGTGCAATAGTATCAGCCATAAAAATAATTAGAGAAGCCTCATGTAATAATATTGTGATTTATAGCGACTCCAGAAGCGCTATAGATGCCATTCAAAGCTATAATAAAAAAATAATATTATACAACATATAAAGTTTTCACTCCATAAATTGTATAATAATGGAAAAAATATTGAAATATGTTGGATCCCTGCCCATGTAGGGATTAAGGGAAATGAAGAGGCTGATAAAGCAGCTAAAGAAGCAGTCCACATGACAAGAGCAAATGTAGACATCCCTATTAGTGACTATACAAGATACATAAAAACAGTCATTGTAAGTAAATGGGAAAATATATGGAACAAAGAACCTGAAAATAATAAATTAAAACAGTTAAAATCCAGTGTCGGAAAATGGAGTTTGTCATATCAGAGAGAGAGAGACAAACACAAGTAATTCTGACGCGTCTTCGAATAGGCCATACTCGTTTGACACATGGACACTTAATGAACAGTCCATGTGGCCCTCCTCCCAAATGCCCAGATTGCATTGTGTTGATAACTATTAAGCATGTACTGTGTGAATGACCAAAGTATAACCTGCAGCGATGATCAAATTTCGGGAATAGACCAAGAAAAGAAATTTTGCCGGAATCTTCAACATTTTCAGTAATACCCATTTTAATGTTCATGAGAAGCTGTGAGTTAATTGCTAAAATATAAAAAATCAATCAATCAGTATAATGAACTTTAAAACAAGTAAATTTTATGGTTTTACTTTATTTGTTTTGAATTTTAATATACCTTTCTGAGCCTCGGACCTGTGTCACCCGGTGAAATTACCATTAAGCACTAATTTCTAGGTATAAATATTGCTAAATATACCAGAGAAAAAAGCTATCAGGAATGCTGGGGTTACTACCCCCAGATCGATCATCTATAATGAAATAGGCGTCGGTATAGATAAGGGTGAGTGAATATTGCCACTGCCACAGGACTGTACTCTGTAGACAACCCAATGTCAAAAACCCCGGAACGTGAAAGGCCGACCCAACGCCAGCACTCACCGGCCCGCCAACGGACGACCCCAGCGCCATCTGTACCCATTCCATTCTAGCACGCGTTGTTGATCACACGTTTTTTCTTGTGCTCGGTATTTTCGTGCCTTTTTTGGATTACCATGTCTTCCAGTGAATTCACTGCTACTAAGTTAAGTACCATCTTCTTGTGGGGTTTTATTATTATCGAGGCTTTTAATTGGCCCTTAATTTAATAATTACAGGGTCAAATATCTGGCATTCCCCTGCGTTCGCTTTGCCTCCGCCATGGTGACCTTGGGGTACGCCTTTGCAGCTTGATTCTGCAGAGGTTTCTCTGGGTCATTTACATTTTCCTCATGTTTAGTATTTACCCCTTTAGGAAGTTCCTTTTGGAGGAATTTTTCTGCATAGGGCAGGATCTGGTGCCAGTATTAGTATCATTTCATTGGGGAGTCTTCCTCCTGCTGTTTTGATTCCTTAAATTCCTTTCTTGCGTGTACCTGGCTCTCGCGCGAGTAGAATTTGTCCTCCAAGGTGGTGCTATCTTGCTGTTGGTTTTTCTGAATTGTGGTATAATGGATGACATGGATATTTATGGATTTAATTTTACCTTGGCTTGGCATCAGGAGTGGCCATTTTGGTTGCCCACTTCCTGTTTGCCTCGCTCTGTTAGGCCATACCCCTAGCACAAGTTCTTATTGTTTTATATATTTGAGTTAAATTACATGTATTTGTGTTAATTTGGTTAACTTTAGCAGTACATATCAGTGTTTGGTGATCCTAGCCTAGCCCTCTCGTCCCAATTGGTGGGTTAGGCTGTTTAGGTTAAGCTTTTTTCATTGCCTCAGCTCCTTTCTCTCCCGACTGTGTCGCTTGAGTCGCGGAGGGAGGCTTGGGTTGGTTGAGGGAGTTCCACGTTCGTTGTTCCATCCGACCGTACCGCTTGTTTTGGGTGTGCTTGGGCCTCTGAGACCCCCCCCCCCTCCTCCACCTATAAGGGTGGGGAAGGGGTCTCCTCAGTACATTGCCCTTCTGCCCTATGTGTCGGTTGTTGGTTGGCCTTCATGCTGGGAATTTCTCTCCCTTCCCCCTTCCTCCCCTCTCTATCCCTTCTCCCTATCTGGGCTTTGCCTTCAGGGAAAGGTGAGAGTTTTGGGTTGCTGTAGGCTGGTGTTATTAGCCTGACCGCCCTTAGTACTTTTGGCTGGTGTCTTTTTCCTCCCCTGGGGCGTGGGAAGTCGATACGCTAGTTTCGGCGCCCCGTGGGGAGTTTCTGTCAGTGTCTGGGGGTTTCCTCTATCCACTTGGCCTCTATAACTTGACTCCGCCATTTTGTTACTCCCTCCCTGCTATTACTAGTGGTGTGTCATCCCCTCCCCACGTGTGGGACGTCGGTCTCACGGCCGTCACCCCGTGGGGAGCCTAGTCCGGTTTCCAGTTGAGTGTCACCCATCCTCCTGGCCTCCGTATTAGCTTCACCCACTTTGCTAGTGTCTCGTTTGTTCCCTTTCCTCCGGGTTGGGTTGAACTTCGGACACATCCAGGGTTTATGCACTTCCTAGCAGGTTCCGTTCTGCCGATCTCTGGTCCTCCCATTGCCCTCTTGCTTGTTACCACTCCGGTGGTTTTGGTTTTCAGTCGGTTGGCATTATTCACGCCTCGTTCTCCTATATGTGCGGGAACTGATATAATAGTGAATTCACCCTGCCCCCTCCGCTGTAACCGGTGGCGGAGGTAACGGGATTTCTGAGGTTTCCGCACCGGAACATCATGACCAGCTGTGTACTGCTATCCCATGTTGTTAACCATTTATTTCCCTGCTGGACTCTGGCAGTAATCAATTTTATATTTATTTTTATGAGTTGCATGGTCTTAGGTTAAGGTGTTCCATTTCCGTCGGAATATCTCCGGCGTTCCTTAACTTAATTGTCATGTATTATATTTAATTTGCTTCACCGTTCCGCCGGGCTACTCCGGCAGGTCCGGTAATTAACTAATTCGCATGTTCCATTACCTGCTCTAGTTTAAGACCCCTATCTCCGCCGGGTCTACTCCGGCGCGCCTTAAGTTAGCATGCTCATGTACCGTCTATCCACTTACAGATGGTACGCTGCCAGGAGGCCGGGTGTACTGCAGTGCTGCACCAGCCCTACGGTCACGTTGTCTGCCGCTCCCACTCTGGATGTGCAGTCCGGGTGGGGGATTTGATCGTTTGGCACCCGGACGGCTGTGAAGTTTGCTACGCTCTGTATGAACAGGTTCAGGACGAGTCGGTAAGCTTAAAGTTACTGCCTTTAGTTTACCCGATTGCTTTGCTTATTTAGTGAATTATAAGGTTCTTGACATATCCCTTATATATATCATTTCACTTAGTGTCCGGTTTAGTAAGTCCTTGTTTTCTTCCAGGCTGACCAGACTTCTCGTGATGCTTCCTTGGCCACCCTTAGGGCTTGGGTGGCTGGTTTTGGGAGGAACGTCCCGTCGGGGAAGCCATATGTGCTGTCAGAGATTATCTGCAACCTCCTCTACCCAGGCGCCCGGATCGCTGCGGCTGTTCCTACTGAAGTCGCCGCCCCTTTGATTGAACAGATCCGGGTAGAGACACAGCCCTCCCAGGATGACAACCTGTACGTGGAAGTATCGGAGGAAGTGGCGGCCATCAATCTCGACTTGGAACCTATGAATACCGAACCGGACCAGGAGGTAGGTAGGGAGGTAAGTGAGGCAGGGGGAGCGGGCTCCCTTTTCGATTCCCCTTCATCATCAACATCTTCCTTTCAGGGTTTCCAGAAGTCTTCTTACCTTGAGGACAGGTCAAGATCGACTGTCCCCAAGGTGAAAAAGACTTTGAAGTCCAAGGGCTATAAGTCCTCAACCTCCTGCAAGGCAACTCCTTTCCCTCCTGTGAAGCCACGGGCTGCTAGTCCGGTGGCTTCCACAAGCAAGGCTACTCCCCCTGTAAAGGGGTCGAGATCTAGGGCAGCCAAGGCTACCCCTCCTCATCAGCCTGCTTTCGATCTGGAGGTGTTCGCAGACATACTTCTTAGAAAATTCAATAAAGAAGTAGATGCGAAGTTGAATAAGCTCACTGAGAGGCTGCAGAGCCAGGAGAGTATGCTCTCCGGGTTCATGCGCTCCGGTGGTTCATCACTGTCCCACCCCATTCCGGATGCCTCCACTCTTCCTCCCTTTGACAAGGGAAATCCTTGGCGTTTGGCCCTTCATGCTCCCCGGCATGAAGATACCCTAACAATTGAGGGTTTAGGGATGAGTAGGCTGCAGGAGTTGGAATTCTTTCCACCCGACCTGCTGCCCCCTACCCAGGCTACGCCAGGTTGACGGAGGAGGCTTGGGTGAGATCGGACAAGGTCCCTAGGGAGACGGTCATCTTCCCAAGGGACCAGGCTCAGTCTGCCTTGCTGCGCACTTTCACGGAGCGGGAGGCAGAAAATACTAAGTTGACCCCCTTCAAAGGGAACTTCACAATGTTCTCTTTGAGGGACAGGATTCCGACCCCTTGCATGTCTAAGGTGGCTCTAGCGACTGCCCAGGCATGCATAGAAGGTAAGCCATTGCCTCAACTCCGGGAGACTGATCCCACTTCTATGGTCTTTCCCGGTGACTCTGATTTTTGGAAGGATGCCCCAGCCACTTTCACGGCGGGCAAACTGGACCCAGACTGTGCTTCCACACTGTTCAGCGAGCAGCTTCCCAAAATCCCGGAGGCTCTCCTGAAACCGGAGTTCGAAGCTAGGTGTCGGTTGAGCCGATCAATGAACTCCCTGTGCCTGGCGGAAGCTACGTCGGTGGTTTACTCTGAGGAGCCACTCTTCCAGGTCCTAACGAAATCTCTGCTGGCAGGATTTCAGGTGGACCTATTCGACTTTATGGTGGCACGAATGAACTGTCGCAAGCATATCTTTGCGGACGCCACCATAAAACATGAGCCTAACAAGCTCATAAAAAGCTCGTTCTGGGGGGCTAATATCTTCCCTGAGAATGAAGTAAATGATGTCCTGGCTGAAGCAACCAGGGCTAATCAGAGTCTCCGCTCCCACTGGGGTATCCCCACTAAGAGGAAAGCCCCCGAGTCCGCCGGGTCCCAAAGCAGACCGGGAAAGAGGTACAGGAAGTTTAGGAGGCCACATACACAGACCGTCGTTCAGGCTGTACCAGTCTCGCCGGTCGGTCAGCCTTCTACCTCGAAGGCCCAGCCCCAACAATATGTGCTGATGCAGCCGGCTCAGCATTCCCTTGCTTCCCCCACCTTTGTAATGTCTCCGGCGTTTAACCCCTCTTATGAGAGCCAGGGGTCATTTCAAGGGTTCAATAGAAACGCAAGGGGAAGCAGAACAAGGGCCTCCTTCAGAGGCAAGGCTGCATTGCAGTCCCTCTCCCGGGGGAGAGGAGGCTGGGGCAGAGGAAGCAAGCCTTCACCCTCCCAGTGAGACTATTCAGGTAGGCGGGAGACTTTACCTGTTCAGGGACCAGTGGACCTTCAGCCCATGGGCCCACAGTATAGTCTCCAAAGGCCTGGGGTGGAGTTGGGTCAAGGACCCTCCCCCTCTAGTCAGGTTCCATCAACCCCCATCCAAAGACCTGCAGGACTTTGCGAGGGAATTACTCCAAAAGAGGGCCATAAAGAAAGTGAGCCACCTGAAATTCCAAGGCAGACTGTTCAGCGTTCCCAAGAAAGGCTCCAGTCAACAAAGAGTAATCTTAGATCTGTCTCGTCTCAATCTTTACATACAATGCGACAATTTTCGCATGCTTAAAATCTCGCAGGTGCAGACTCTACTTCCCCGTGGAGCCGTCACCACCTCTATAGATCTTTCAGACGCATACTATCATGTCCCAATTGCGAGAAACTTCTCTCCTTACCTAGGATTCAGACTAGGGAAACAAGCCTACTCGTTCAGAGTCATCCCATTCGGGCTCAACATAGCGCCCAGAATTTTCACCAAACTGGCAGAAACAGTAGTGCAGCAGTTACGGTCCCGGGGGATCATGCTAGCCGCATACCTGGACGATTGGATAATTTGGGCATCCAACGCCGAGGAGTGCCAGAGAGCTACAGCCATAGTGATCGAGTTTCTGGAGTCCCTTGGCTTTCAGATAAACGGTGAAATCCCGCCTAACTCCGGAGGCTCAGTTTCAGTGGCTAGGTATCCAGTGGGACCTAGACTCGCACAAGCTATCTCTTCCGCCAGCCAAAAGGAGAGAAATAGCCAAAGCCACCAGGCAGTTCCTCAAATGCAGGAAAGCCTCTCGCAGGACTCAAGAAAGAATCCTGGGTTCTCTTCAGTTCGCATCTGTCACAGATCTGCTTCTGAAAGCAAAACTGAAAGACATAAACAGAGTGTGGGGGAGACGAGCCAATGTCAAGCTCAGAGACAAGTTGTCATTAATTCCTCCAGTATTGAGGAAAAGACTCCGGCCGTGGTCCACAGTCAAGGGTCTTTCAAAGTCAGTGCCCCTCCAATTTCCTCCTCCATCTCTAGTAATCCACACAGACGCTTCGTTAAGCGGCTGGGGAGGATACTCCCAACACAAAAAAGTACAAGGTACATGGTCCACAATGTTCCGCCAGTTCCACATCAATATTCTAGAGGCGATGGCAGTGTTTCTGACTCTGAAAAAGCTTTGCCCTGCCAAACAGATTCATATCAGACTGGTTCTGGACAGTGCAGTAGTGGTGCATTGTATAAACAGGGGAGGCTCCAAATTGAGCCGGATCAGTCAAGTGTTGATAGCCATTTTCTCCCTGGCGGAAAAACACAGCTGGCACCTGTCAGCCACCCATCTAGCAGGAGTCCGGAATGTCATTGCAGACTCTCTGTCCAGGGCAACTCCGCTGGAGTCGGAATGGTCCCTGGACAAGGCTTCATTCGAGTGGATCCGCCGTCAGGTTCCGGGTCTTCAGGTGGACTTGTTTGCCACGGAGAGCAACCACAAACTCCCCTTGTTATGTTGCTCCCAACCTGGATCCTCAAGCTCACGCCACAGATGCAATGTCGATAGACTGGAACAAATGGCAGAAAATCTACCTGTTTCTACCAATAAACCTGCTGATGAAAGTGTTGCACAAGCTCAGGTCATTCAAAGGTCAAGTGGCCCTGGTAGCTCCCAACTGGCCGAAGAGCAGCTGGTTCCCTCTTCTTTTGGAACTGAAACTCCGGTGTCATCAAATACCCAGACCACAGCTGACCCAAATAGTACAAGCTCGGACTGTGTCAGCTTCCTCAAGAATTCTGAATGCCCTGGCTTTATGGACTTCATGAAATTCGCTGCTCAGAGAGGTGCGGATATTGATCCTGTTAATACACTGTTTTTGGAATCAGATAAAAGAGATTCTACCCTCAAACAGTACGATTCAGCAGTTAAAAAATTGGCATCTTTTCTGAAAGAATCTGAAGCTCAAGTCATGACCACGAATTTGGCAATATCATTCTTCAGGTCATTGTTTGAAAAGGGTCTGGCTTCGGCCACGATTACCACAGCAAAGTCAGCTTTAAAAAAGGTGTTTTTGCATGGCTTCAAGATTGACTTAACAGATTCATACTTTTCATCAATCCCGAGAGCATGCGCTCGTCTGAGACCAGCAACCCGTCCACATACGGTTTCCCCAGATCAAAAGTTTTTAGCAAAAAATGAAGACCCTCAGGATAGGTGGTCCCCTTGGAAGGTTATTCCTCTTCCACAGGCTCCATCTTTATGTCCAGTTACTACCCTAAGGGCTTATTTACGGAGAACTTCTCAGGTTTTGTCTGGTCCTCTTTTTATCAGGGAAAAAGGAGGAATGCTTTTCTTAAAGGCTATCAGACAACAGATTCTATATTTCATTAAACAGGCTAACCTGGATTCAGTACCTAAGGTTCATGATATCTGAGCAGTGGCCACCTCCACTAATTATTTTCATAATATGCATTTTGAAGAGCTTAAAAAGTATACGGGTTGGAAATCTCCATCAGTGTTTAGGCGCCACTATCTTAAATCACTGGAAGTTCTGAAGTTCCCTACAGTGGCTGCAGGGAGCATTGTCCCTCCGCCCTAGTTAATTATTAATCTTTTTCACCCTGTCTTCTTTCCCTCCCGCCTGCCTGCCTCATTTACTTACCCTGCCATCTTCTCCTAGGTCAGGCATGCTTCACAGCCTGACTCCTGATATTGTGATGTTGTACATTTTTGTGGTGTTAGTCTTTAAGTCTTTGATGATTCTCTGTTATGATTTCACCGGGTGACACAGGTCCGAGGCTCAGAAAAGGGATTTTGACAAAGGAAAAATCTGTTTCTGAGGGAGGACCTGTGTCACCCGGTGACCCTCCCAGATTCCAGGTTTCCCCCCCTGCTAGGCATACCAAGCTTGTTAGGTGGGTGCTAGCCTGGAATGGGTACAGATGGCGCTGGGGTCGTCGGTTGGCGGGCCGGTGAGTGCTGGCGTTGGGTCGGCCCTTCACGTTCCGGGGTTTTTGACATTGGGTTGTCTACAGAGGACAGTCCTGTGGCAGTGGCAATATTCACTCACCCTTATCTATACCGACGTCTATTTCATTATAGATGATCGATCTGGGGGTAGTAACCCCAGCATTCCTGATAGCTTTTTTCTCTGGTATATTTAGCAATATTTATACGTAGAAATTAGTGCTTAATGGTAATTTTACTGGGTGACACAGGTCCTCCCTCAGAAATAGATTTTTCCTTTGTCAAAATCCCTTTTTTAGTGAGTATATATGGGAACACGATTATAAATGTATTTATTGTGAGTGTGTTCCAGTATGAAAGCGTATGCCTTTTTACAGCTTTTAATTTCATTTTCATTTTCGTTCATTCATCATTAGCGAGTGACCTATTTGGTCCCAGTGCTAGGTTTCTAGCCTGGACTTGTCATTTCATCCTAATCCTTCGGGCCAGCCTTATGAGAGCTTTAGCTCAGTGGTCTGGTTAAACATTCTCTCGAGTCCTCACTCCTCTTACATTTGACTTCATTTTCTGGCCATGAACATCAGTTTTTCCTGGATGACTGACTTCTTCGATTCCCTTTGAAGGAAAAATGCTTGAAGGTTTTGAACACAAGACCGACTAGACCAACTGGGACAAGGAAACAGCTGGACACTGTCAGTTATTTTTTTTTCCAAAGCCCTGTGGTGGTTGTCCAAACTGACTTTCAGAAGGGAAGTTCCTTCATCCTCTGAGACTAGTCACAGACTTCTTCTCAACACTTGATCTAGGTTGGGGAGCCCACTTGGGGAATCAGGAAGTTTCTGGGACGTGTCCCCGGAAGAATGGAGCCTTCACATCTATGTCAGAGAGCTGAAAGCGATTTGCGTAGGGCCTCAGTGCTTCTTGACCCTAGTTCACTCCTAGACTATGATAATCCATTTAGACTAGACCACAGTCTAACGTTTATTCTGTGGTAATCCATTTAGACTAGACCACAGTCCTAATGTTTATTACGTTAGCAAGGAGACACTCTCTTGTTTTTTCTCCACCAAACAACAAGAGAAGTTCTACTGTGGACGATCAAAATGGAGTTTTCTACTCTCGATTTATTCATGGCAACTAATAAGTTCTGGTGGACGAACTGAGCTCCAGAAGCTTGTTCTTACCTCCAAGTGGACCTTGAATCCCCTGGTCTGTCGGGATCTGTGGAATCCATGGAGCAGGCCGACTTTGGACCTGTTTGCCACCTTAAGGCACCTTCGTCTTCCTCTCCTTTGTTCTCCAGCCCCGGACCCTCTAGCATGGGAAGCAGAATTCATGCTGCAAGTTCGGTCTAATTTGGACCCCTACATCTTTCCGCCCTTCAACATAGTCAAGGAAGTGCTGAACAAGTTTCAGACTTATCGCAACGTTACGATGACCCTCATAGGCCCATTCTGACTCATGAAATAATGATTTCCGAACTTGCCATGGTTGTTGTTAGACTCTCTAAGACTCCTTCCCCAATCCATGTCTACTCAGTCAACCTCGCTTCAAGAGATACCACCAAGGGTGGCTCGCTCTTGTCTGGCCAGGCCTCAGACTGTCCAGAAGCTTGTTAGAACGAAGGGTTTTTTCTAGACGTACTATAGGGATTATTGCAAATGCAGATGTCAGTCTTCTAGCTCTGTCTACCAGATTAGTGAGCGATAATCAGTAGCTGGTGTCTCAGACTCTACGTCACTCCTTTCAAGACATCTGTGACCCAAAATGCGGATTGCCTTTTTTATCTGAGGAGATCTAGAATCTTTCATATTCTTCCACTAAGGGGTGTCGAGCTACGTTTAACTCAGTTTTTAAGCAACTTTATCAAGTCCTTTGTCTAGTTCAAGCAAGGAATGAATCTGGTCTCCTGGAACCTGGACGTAGTATTCAAGTGACTGACAGGTCCATCTTTTGATTTACTACTCTCCTTTTCTCGGAAAAGACCTTACCCAGAAGGCTTTTTCCCTGGTGACCTTGGCTTCTGCTAAAATGTTTTAGTGAGATCCAAGCCATTGTTCTAGAGTAGGTTTTTTTCACAAGGAGACATGGTTTGCTCATTTACCCTTGGATTTTAGCCAGGAACAAGGACCTATCCAAGACCTGGATCCATTGTTTCTCCCTTAAGAACTTAATGGACACCCTTCACTCTCAGGAAGTTGGAGTTTTCAGGTTTTGCCTGAGCAGGACTGGAAGAACAGAGCAGTGTTCTGGCAAGGACCCATTTTGACCTCTGACTAAGAGTGCATTGTCCTTCATCCTAAATGGACTGTATTTCTGAGACCTCTCGCAGATTCAGGAGAGCATTTTGTTTAAGTGAAAGCTAAGGATGTCAGAGCAGCTTCTACCTCATTAGCTTGCAGGCACAATATGCCCCTTACTTTCATTTTGCATTAGACCTACTTGAAGTGTAATCGATCTTCGCTTCTCACTATTTTTAAAGAAAGTTAAAAGTGTGAAAATTTTGCATAACCTTGCGACCATTATTAGTAACTGGCATGGTGTCAGGTTTTGGGGAGCCAGTGGGTACAATGCACCTGGAGCACCCACCACTCTCAGTGGACGGGTTGTGGTTTTATTTCCGTGTAAGTGACAGTATTGTCTGGTCGTTTTTATATTGGTACTGCGCCCAGGGCAAGGGCACCTATTGATGCTTTGTTAGCTACCGCAATACTCCTTCACTGCAAAGCTCCCACTTAAGTAGAGGCGCTCCACGGCTATACTACCACACCATTACAGGTTAAGATGAGCACCAACCAGAGACAGTATTCTCCTGCAGTAGCTCTCTTAACTGATAAGGGAACAACAAGCATTGTTTTCAGTGCTAGCAACTTTTCTATTTCAAATTCATTACATAACTTAATGTTTTGGAGTAGAATATGCCCATGTATCCCACCTGTCAATGTGGATTTAGCAATGTAATTACTTGGTAAGGTGCTTATATAAAAATGTTATTTTTATAATAAAATTAAGTTTTATATATACTTACCAAGTAATTACAGAATCAGAGCCCATCCTCCTCCCCTCTGATGGACATAGGGCGCAAACAGAATGAGGTTGTCTACTAAGTCGTTCCTGGTATTCCTGTTAGTGTGTTGTAGGGGCTTTTTCATTTGATACAATGGGGGCAGAATGATGGGAACAGATTCAGAGGTTAAAGAAAACGCTTTTCACCTATCCTAATTTATTAACCTTAATATTACAGTGGCCTGAAGACCTTCAAACAGAACCTTATCCTAATTTTATTTACATTTGCCACAGTTTAACAATTATCACCTCTCAATACTTAATCTAATTTATTTCCTACTTACCACTAAAGTTTACCTAAACCATCCTCCTATACTTAACTTAGCCTAACTTTTACTATCAATAGGCAAAACATTATCAACAAATAATCCAACTCTGGCATACCTGATTCAAGTTCCTTATCTTTCTCAGCACTTCATCTCAGAATAATCCAAGATAACCACAAAAGTCAACACACAATTTTGGGGATCACTACGGAGTTTATTTCAGCTGTGACATGCAAGCTGAGGGCAGAAATTACTTGGGAATTCCTTCTTGCAGTCTTTTTCTACACAAAGCCCTTCTCTCCTTCCAAATGAGAATCTGAGATCTCATTCACAATAAAATCAGCAAACAGATATTAAAGCCCTTTCTCTAACTCCGATCCCATTTAGGACAGTCACTGTCTCAAGTCACTGACATAATAACTTTCACTCTGTGGAACTTGAAAATGGTTTGGTCTCACCAACTGTTCAACTGCTTTGGTAGTTGACAGTGTCCATTTCCTATCCCAGGTAAACCTCTTCCGGTTCAGGTGAAGGGAAGCCAATTACTCTACCCTATCACACTCAAGCAAACTGCAAATAAAAAAGAAAAAACATGAAAACATACATCAGACATTCATAACAAAAACACAGATAAACATAAGTAACAAGCTCATAACAACACAAACAAAACCGTCAATTGACACAAATCCTCTTTCATCATACAAACCCAAACTTAGCCTACCACAGTGTGACTAGTCATCTGCACTTAACATTTGAAGTGCTACTGCGAATTTTGAATTTAAGCTGCCGTGCTAGTTAGAAACTATAGCAATGTAATTACTTGGTAAGTATATATAAAACTTAATTTTATTATAAAAATAACATATTTGTCCAAACATTCCTCATAATTATAATTTATTTTGAGGGAATTGTGCTGATTTTCTCATTAAGCAAAATTTCTGTCTTTATAAAGTACTGTAGAGCTTATTTCTGGGCTCGACCTGTGTCACCCAGTGAAATGGTTCCAATAGCACTCATTTCTAGGTATAAATATTGCTAAATATATCAGAGAAAAAGCTATCCATAATGCCAGGGTTACTACCCCTGGATTGATCACCACAATGGTGTCGGTATACACTAAGGGGCGAGTGGTAGCCACTATCACAGATGCTTTGCCCAAAAGATCTCTCCGTTCTCAAAGCCCCATCATGGGAGAGCCGTTCTACCTACTACCTTCCGCCACTACCCCTACTACCACGCCCGCCATCTTCATTCCAAAATTTAGCACAACACGAGAACACCGTGTCCCTTTCTTTTGATATTTTTGTACTATTTACAGCTGTAATCATGTCATCCCGTGAGGATTTCTCACCATCTAAGTTGAGTATTATATCTGATTGGTTTTTAAACGCGAGAGGCACAGTATTTATGAATTGTACGTAATATATGTTTACTACAGGAGCGCAGCCGAACGTAGCGCCATGTTTGCCTCTGTTGTGTTTTCGACCTTCAGTCTCCGCAATTAGCAGAACGAAAATCTGCTGGATATTATCCAATTGCTCCATTTCGGTTTTTGGAGCATATTATTGAGAGAAATTACCATGTCGCTGGTGTAGAGGCAGGGTGACCTTTGTATCATGGTTTGAGCCAGGCTCAATTATTGCTGATCATAGAATTTGAGTCTTTTTATTAGTTTCCTTTCCTCCACCAGCGAGTTGGTGCCTTCCTGATGGTGTTATTATTATCATGATTATAGCTGATGCCACCAAATCATTTATGTTTACAAGTAGACTAATTTCAAAAATCATGAAAAGTGATTAATGCATCATTGAAAAGAGGCATTATTATTGAGGCCACGGGTTCCTTCTCTGCCACCAAATCATTTATGTTTATATATAATCTCAATGTCATGGGTGGTTAACATTACATTTTATATATTATAAAGGTAGTTTCTAGCCTAGCCTACCTGTCCAGACCAGGCCGTGATACGGTTTTGGAGGGTTAGGCTAGGCATGACATGTGCTTTACACGATGCTCAGCCTACCTAGCTCACCTGACCAGGCCGTTTTACGGTTTTGGAGGGTGAAGTTAGGCGAGTAAGAGAGTCCCTCTATTTACACTTAACCCACCAGACCAGGCCGTTAGGTTTTGGAGGTTGAGGTTAGGCTAGTGAAAGAGTTCCTCATTCACACCCACCTGACCAGGCCGTTAGGTTTTGGAGGGTGAGGTTAGGCTAGTGAGTGGGCTCCTCATTTCACACTTAGCCACCTGACCAGGCTGATTCGGTTTTGGAGGGTGAGGCTAGGTTAGTACGAAGGGTCTACTCTCCCCACTCCTGTAGCGCTGAATCCTAGCCTTCCTGACCAGGCCAAAGTTTTGGTTTTGGAGGGTAGGCTAGGAACAAGGAGGTTTGACCTCCTGCTTTTTCGTGTATTTAGCCTAGTCCTTCTTTACCTGAACGATTAGAATCTGCTATTTGGCGACATTGCCTGGGCGACATCCTCATAGGAGGAAAGCCGATCGCTTGCGCTCGGCACCTCCGTATAGGAGGTTTTATTCGGCTTCTCGGAGGGTGCATCCACCTGACCGGTTGCTGTTCCGCCGGGTTTCCGCCACTCATCTCCCTTTCCCTTTCCGGGTCAGACTAGTTCGGGCGATGTCTCATTAGCTTACTACTAATTACTTATAGTGGCTAGTAGCTGGAGCGTCGAACACTGTCCCGTGAAAGCAAATAGGAGTTACGATACGATAGAATTAGTTGTTTTAAAGGTACTTTATGTACAACACCTGCTTGAGGCGGCGGAGTCTCCGCCGGACTAGTCGGGTCTCTCGTATGTTATTGTCCAATTAACCGCTCCGGTGGGTATGGTTTCCGGCATATTTTACGGTTTCCATTATTTGGTTACTGCCTTGGGCGATTTGAGAGATGAGCTATATGCGAACACTCTATTTCGCTCATATTACGCCAATTCCATAATTATGTGACACAATGAGATTTCTGTGACAAGTCATGGCAGAGTAACATAGAGTACTTGCTTATAACACAAATATTAGTTAGTTAACCATCCCGTAGCATAAATCTATGTTAAAATAGACTTTTACGAATAGAACTTACCTGGCAGTTATATATATACAGCTTAATCCCTGTCGAACCGGCAGATTTTTCAAAACTCGCGGCAACCGCCGAATGGTAGGTGTCCGATAGGTGGTTAACAACCCTTACAGGGTGGTAGTTGGAATCATTCCCGTTTTCAGTTCCTCAGATCATCTCTGCCGGTTGGACTGACAACATCGTTGTTGGTTCTCCATCGGGTTTTCGCTCGCTTCCCTAGGTCGCTGTGTTTGGCCTTTTATTGGTGACGTATTTTGACCTTTGGATTGGCAATCGCTTTTGTGGCTTGTTTTGATTTATTCTTTTGACTGTTCTTGGATAAGATGTCTGATCCTAAGTTTTTTCGAGTATGTGTGAATGAGGAATGCAAGGTTAGGTTGCTGAAAGCTTCGGTGGACCCTCACACTGTTTGTTTAGGGTGTAGGGGTTTTGAGTGTGCCTTGGATAAAAGATGTAAAGAATGCGAGGGTTTGGATGAAAAGAAATGGATGGAAATGAAACGCTATGTGCGTAAATTAGAGATGGATAAGTTAAGGAGGGCTTCTAAATCTAAATCTAGGTCTGTGAGTGATGTTAGCCTAGACATTTCTTTTAACCCTTCTATTCCTAAATCACCCTTAGAAGTAGATCCTTCTCCCGAGGTGGTAACCCTGCTCCTTCTACAGGAACTGTATCTGCTGTTATGGACCCTCAGTTCGCCAGGATGGCGGCTGAGATGAAAGAATTAAAGGATCAACTTGAAGCCTTGAAGAAAGGTAAGAGTACAAGTGAAGTTTGTGATAGTGTTTGTGCTAGTGCAGTGGAGGTGGCGACTGATCGACCCTGTCATGCCCCTAGATCTAGACCTCTACCAAGCTCCCAGGACCAAGGGAGAAGGTACGTCGACAATCGTAAGGGGGTGAGGGACGTATCCTCGGTCAGTTGTCGCCTCAAGCAGTCCTGTTGCTTTTTCCCAGGCTGCTTATGACCGCCACAGGAAAGGCGTGTCGGAAGGGCTTTGCGTCTTCTCCTAGCCCCTCCTAGACGTAGATGGCAGTATGAGGATTCGAGACCGACCAAAAGAAGATGGTTGCAGCAAGAGGATCAACTCGACTCGCTCCCCTTCGGTGCGCCGGAGTAGCCCTGAATCTTTTGCTTCCGACGACGACCGAACGTCTCTCCAGCAAAAAGGTCAAGACCTTTTTCGAATGTTCTCTCTCGTTGTTGCACGGAGGAGGAGAGATCTCTTCTTTCTGCTTCCGGAGAATTCTCGAGAAATCCTTCTCCTTCTCCCAGCTTGACTCGACAACCTTCTCCTCGGAACCTCAAGATGCAGCTGCTGCGGCTAAATCCTTTATGACCGTCATGCAAGGCCAATTGGCTTCTCTTGTTCAGGCCTTTAGTCGCCCTCCCCAGTCGGTCAGACGTAAGGACTCCAAGTTACCAGTGAAGAGATCTAGAAGGGAGTCCCCTGCTGAGGTTTCTTCTAGAGATAAGAGAGAACTGGATCCTCTCCCGCTCGAGTCAACAAGTGGCGCAGTTCTAGCTTGGGACATAAGAGTCTTCTCTTTTCTCCCAAGCAAAAACCTCAGGGTTCTTCTCCTGAGGCTCGACTCTTCTCCTCTCCACGCTATAAACGACAGGAATTTTCTTCCTCTCGCCGGGAACATTCTTCCTTTGTTCAGCAAGATTTCGACTTCAGTTCTCCAGGAAGGAAAGAACGCAGTGAATTCTCTCGACGCCAGGATGCATCCTCCTCTCGACGCCAGGATGCATCCACTCTCGGCGCCAGGACGTATCCAACGCCGACGCCAGGACGCTTCCAGCTCGATACCAGGACGCATCCAGCTCTCGACATCAGGACGCTTCTAGGGCGGTTTGTCAGGACGCAACCAGCTCGCCGCCAGGACGCAACCAGCTCACTGCCAGGACGCCGGCGATCGTGACGTCCTCCCGGCGCAATACAGCAAGAAGAGAAAGAGACAGAGTTGGAAGGAATGCATGATTTGGAAGACGTTTCAGAGGACGAAGATAAACCTTCTAATGCGGCTGATGATTATAAGGTTCTTTTCGCTCTCTTTTGGAGCTGTATGGGGAGGAGTTTAAGCCTGCTGCTCCTCGTTCTCCTCAGTCCCAGTTTAACAGGAAGAAATCGAGGAAGCAGTCAGCCTTTATTAAAATGAAACTTTCCATTTCTGCGAAGAAGGCTCTGACCAGGATTGATAACTGGCTTAAGGAGCGTAGGCAAGCAGTGAAGTCCTCCTTCTCGTTTCTCCAGCTAGGCTTGCTTCAAGGCGGGCATGTGGTATGACACTGGAGAAGCTCTTGGCCTGGGAGTACCTGCCTCCTCCCAGGGGACTTCTCTGGTATAGTAGACTCTTCTAGAAGACATGCCCTTAACTCAGCTAAGGTGATGTGGTCGATGACGGAACTAGACCATCTCATTAAAGGAATTTTTAGGTCTTTTGAAGTGTTTAGTTTTTTAGACTGGTCTGTTGGAATTCTATCCAAGAGGACGGAAACCATTCAGGCAACAGGAATTGAAGACCTTTCCAGTATTATGGCCTGTATGGATAAGGCTCTGAGGGATGAAGCAAATGAGATGGCTTCTCTTTTTACTGCAGGGATTTTGAAGAAGAGGGCTTTGTTATGCTCCTTCATGTCCAAATCTACTACAGTCGCACAGAAGGCAGAGCTCCTATACGCCCCCCTCTCGGAGCATTTGTTTCCGGAGTCCTTGGTCAGGATATTTCTCAGACTCTGGCACATAAAGCCACGCAAGATCTACTTACTCGCTCGGCTAGGAGGTTTCTCCCGCAATTCCTCCAGCTGCCAAAAAGGAGGAAAAGAGAGTTCAGCAGCCCTTTCGGGGCAGAGTTCCTTCTAGAACTGAATTCAGAGGAAGAAGACAAGAAACAGGGGGTAGAGCTAACAGAAGGACGTTTAGAACACGCTCTAGGAATTGAGAAACAAGTCCTCCAGACAACAGTAGGAGCAAGGCTGTCTCACTTTTGGCAGGCATGGGAAGCAAGAGGGGCGGACACCTGGTCCCTCTCAGTCATCAAGGAAGGGTACAAGATTCCCTTTACGGGGAAACCGCCACTTTCAACAACGCCACGAGCCCTAGTGGCTCAGTACTCGAACGCATTGAAACAAGGGGCACTCCTGAATCTAGTAGACCAGATGTTGGAGAAAGGAGCGATAGAACCAGTTTTGGAACTAGGATCCCCAGGGTTCTACAATCGTCTGTTTTTAGTGCCCAAGAGTTCGGGTGGATGGAGACCGGTCCTGGATGTCAGCACATTGAACGGATTTGTGGAGAAGACCAAGTTTACCATGGAGACGTCTCAGTCTGTGCTGGCAGCAGTCCGCCCAGGGGACTGGATGGTATCCCTGGACCTGCAGGACGCTTACTTTCATATTCCCATCCACCCGACTTCAAGGAAGTTTTTAAGGTTTGTAATCCAGGACAAATGCTTCCAGTTCAAAGCTCTTTGTTTCGGCCTCAGCACAGCCCCTCAAGTGTTCACCAGAGTAATGTCAAATGTGGCAGGATGGCTTCATCAAGAGGGGATAAGAGTATCCCTGTACCTAGACGACTGGCTGATAAGGTCCCAGTCGAAAAACAGGTGTCTGGAGGACTTACGCAAGACGTTTCTGATAGCTCAGGATCTGGGTCTCATTATCAACAAGGAGAAGTCTCAGACCGAAACCGAGTCAGACGATTCTTTATTTGGGGATAGTTCTGGACTCAGCTCGTTTTGGGCTTCTCCCTCACAAGAAAGGCAAACCAAGTGCCTCGAGAAGGTTCAGTATTTCCTGGGGGAGGCAGAAGTGCTCGGCGAGGGAGTGGATGAGTTTGTTGGGCACCCTCTCCTCGCCGAGAAATTTGTCTCTCTGGGAAGGTTACATCTCAGACCTCTGCAACACTTCCTTTCAAGAATCTGGGACAGGAAGAATCAGGAGGACTCATTTTCCTTCCACATTCCAGCAGAGATCAAGAAGCATCTGAGTTGGTGGCTGGATCCGTCGATCTTAGGGGAAGGAATCTCCCTACGCAGAAAGAACCCAGACCTAGTGTTGTTCTCAGATGCTTGAGTCAGGATGGGGAGCAACACTGGAGAACAAGGAAGTTTCAGGCTCTTGGGAAGAGGGACAAATCGGATGGCACATCAACAGGAAAGAGTTGATGGCCATTTGGTTAGATTTAAAAGCCTTCAAGGAATCTGTCATGGGAAAGTAATAGAAGTGAATTCGACAACACCACGGCTCTAGCGTATATCAGCAAACAGGAGGGGACTCATTCTTTGCCTCTTTACTGAAACAGCAAGAGAGCTCCTTCTGTGGACAAAAGACCACAGAGTGGAGCTCTTGACGAGATTCGTGCAGGGGCAGAAGAATGTAAGAGCAGACATGCTCAGCAGAAGAGGGCAAGTTCTGCCTCCACGGAATGGACTCTCAATCTTCAAGTTTGCCAGAAACTGTGGAGGTTATGGGGGAGGCCTTCAATAGACCTCTTCGCCTCCAGCCAGAACAAGAGAATCCCCAACTACTGCTCTCTAGTCCCGGACAGAGAAGCAATAGCAGTAGACGCCTTCTTGATGGACTGGACGGGGATAGACACTTATGCGTTCCCTCCGTTCAAGATTATCACTCTAGTAGTCAAGAAATTCGCCCTCCTAGATTCGGGGAGAATGACCCTGATAGCCCCCTTTTGGCCAGCAAGAGAGTGGTTCACAGAGGTGGTGGAGATGTTAGTGGACTTTCCGAGAAGTCTTCCCCCAAGTCCAAGGCTTCTCAGACAGCCCCACTTCGAGAGGTATCATCAAAACCCCCTCGCTCTTCAACTGACTGCATTCAGACTATCGAGAAGCTTGTCAGAGCGAGAGGATTTTCAGCTCAAGCTGCGAGAGCTATCGCCAGAGCGAGGAGGGTCTCTTCACAGAGAGTTTACCAATCAAAGTGGGAAACCTTTTTGATCTTGGTGTAGGCAGCATAAGGTTTCTCAACCACTACCTCTGTGAGCCAGATAGCTGATTTTCTCTTGTCCCTCAGGCAAGATTCTAAGCTGGCCGTATCCACCATAAAGGATACAGAAGCTTGTTGTCTACTGTCTTTAGGCACAGAGGCATAGATCTGTCTCAAGATAGAGACTTGAGAGACCTTTTAAAGTCTTTCGAAACAACGAAGCAGACTTTGAGACCCCCGTCCTGGAATTTGGATGTGGTTTTGAAGTTCTTGTGCAGCAGGAAGTTCGAACCCATCTCGCAAGCAACCCTGAGAGACGTAATGAAGAAAACTCTTTTCCTTCTGGCTCTTGCTACAGCAAAAAGGGTCAGCGAGATTCAGGCTATTCAGAAGCAAGTAGGCTTCAATCGTAATGGAGCAATTTGCGCATTAAGGCTCGACTTCCTTGCTAAGAATGAGAACCCTTCCAAACCCTGGCCGGGGACGTTTGAGGTTCCTAACCTCACTGATTTAGTGGGCCAAGAGGAGGAGAGACTCCTCTGTCCAGTTAGAGCCCTCAAAGCATATATTTCTAGGACAAAGGACATAAGAGGTTCTTCCAGTTCCTTGTGGTGTTCAGTGAAGGATCCTCAAAAGCCCCTCTCGAAGAATGCGTTATCATTCTTTTTGAGGGAGACAATAAGAGAAGCTCACCTTTTATGTGAAGAGGAGACCTTTGGTTTGTTGAAGGTGAAGGCTCACGAAATAAGAGCCATTGCAACTTCTCTGGCTTATAGGAATATGTCAGTTAAACAAATTATGGATGCCACTTTTTGGAGAAGTGACTCTGTTTTCGCTTCTCATTATCTCAGAGAGGTAAGAGTCGATTATGAGAAATGTTACACCTTGGGCCCATATGTAGCTACAGCTTCGGTATTGGGTAAAGGAGTGACTGCCTCCCCTCAACCTTAACTTTTGTTTGGGATACCTGTAATTGGGCTGGTGTTTTTATGGTTGTCTGAGGAAGCTTCCTTGTGGGAACAGCAACCCCAGTCTAACTAGATAGGTGTATATCTAGTCTGCAAGGTTAGGTGGTTAGATTGAGTAAGGTTACAGGTAATAGAAGGGGGAATAGGAAGTACAGAAGTCTAGTCACGTTGTTGGTCTCACCCCGTTTGACAGACTCGATTGAGTTGTTTCAGTATAACAGGTCTTCACCTGGCTGGCGCTCCTAAGGGAAAGCGACTCAAGAGGCAGGAACCTTTGAAGTCAGCTACCTTAGCAGGTAAGGAATCAAGGTGTTTACCTACGACTTTTAGTTGTTTCCCAACAATGTTGGCTGTCTTTCACCCTCCTCCAAATGTGTGAATCAGCTATATATATATAACTGCCAGGTAAGTTCTATTCGTAAAAATGAAGTTTTTATGATAAAACAAAGTTTTATGAATACTTACCTGGCAGTTATATATATATTTTAAATCCCACCCTCCTCCCCTCAGGAGACGGGTCGGGCAAGAGATGATCTGAGGAACTGAAAACGGGAATGATTCCAACTACCACCCTGTAAGGGTTGTTAACCACCTATCGGACACCTACCATTCGGCGGTTGCCGCGAAGTTTTGAAAAATCTGCCGGTTCGACAGGGATTAAGCTATATATATATAACTGCCAGGTAAGTATTCATAAAACTTTGTTTTATCATAAAAACTTCATTTTTGCTGCCGGACTCAGTTCCGGCGGGTCCTGCCTTGATGATACTCATGTACCATTATTCCACTTACAGATGGTACATTGTCAGGAGCCAGGTTGCACGGCCGTCCTCCAACAACCCTACGGACATGAGGTGTGCCGCTCACACTCCAGCTGCGCGGTGCAAGTTGGAGACCTGGTTGTTTGGCACTTGGACGGCTGTGAGATTTGTTACGCTCTTTACGAGCTGGTAACAGATGTGTCGTTAAGTGACAAGAGACTGGTAACTTTGATTTGAATGACTCAATTTGGATATATGCGAAAAATATTGGAGAATATTTTTAGCAATCAGTACAAGTCTTACCTCCTCTTCCAGTCTAACCAAGCAATCCGAGCCTCTTCGCTGTCAACCCTGAAGACCTGGGTCGGCAGATTTGGTAGGAATGTTACGTCTGGCCGCCCCTATGTACTGTTGGAGGAGATTTGCAATCTCCTTTATCCGAATGCTCGGATCTCCGCCGCAGTACCGAAGGACGTGGCTGCCCCACTCATTGCGAGGATCAGGGAAGAGACGCAGACCCCCCAAGACGAAGATCTGTGCGAAGAGGTGGCGGAAGAAGTAGCGGCCATCAACATTCACGTTGAACCGATGAGCGTCGATGACCACCAGGTAGAAGGTAGGGTGGTAAGTGAGGCAGGTGAAGGTAGTAGAAGTAGGTCTATTTTATCCAGTTCACCATCTTCGTCCTCTTCATTTCAGGGATTCTCCAAGTCAGCTAACCTTGGGGACAGATCCCGGTCTGTTATCCCCAAGGTGAAATCTCTGAAAAGGAAGGACTTACCTAAGCCTTCCAGACCTCAAAGGTCTAATCCGCCAGCTCCCTCTAGGTCGTCACTGGCTCCCAAACCAGTGACGTCCTCAAGTAAGGCTACTCCCCGTCTAAGGGGTCGAGGACCAGAGTTTCGAAGGCTAAGCCCCCACAGCCTAGCTTCGACTCTGAGGCTTTCGTCAACCTGCTGATGCAGAGGATCGATTCGAAGGTTGAAGCTCGGCTACAAGATCTCTCGTCTCAGCTTGTCACAAGCTTAGAGACCTCAGGACAGTCAGTGTTGTCATTGGCACAGAGGATGGAGACCCAGGAAAGCTTGCTCGCCGGATTCATCCAATCCAAAGCAGTACAACAGTCATATATTGTCCCGGATGCCTCCAGACTGCCTCCCTTTGATAAGAGGAACCCGTGGCGGCTGGCCCTGCATGCTCCGCTGCATAATGGCACACTGACCATAGAGGGATTGGGCACTCGTCGTCTGGAAGAACTAGAGTTCTTTCTAGCCAACCTAGTGCTTCAATATCCAGGCTATGCCAGGCTAACTGAGGAGGCCTGGATTAGATCCGATAAGGTCCCTAAGGAAACGGTCATCTTTCCTAGGGACCAAGCTCAATCCACCCTGATGTGCACTCTCACTGACTGGGAGTGCGAGAACACTAAACTTACTCCCTCTAGAGGAAGTTTCACTATGTTCTCTGTAGGTGACTCTATTCCGACCCCCTGCACTACTAAGATTGCAGAGCTGACCCTTCAGGCTGGGATGGATGGCAAGCCCATACCTCAACTCCGGGAGACAGATCCTACTTCCCTTCTCTTCCCCGGAGATTCGGAATGTTGGTTGGGAGCTCCGGCGACGTTCACGGTGGGGAAACTCGATCCCGAGTGTGCCTCCACCCTGTTCAGCGAGCAACTTCCCAAGATTCCGGATGCTCTGCTAAAGACGGAGTATGAGGCAAGATGCAGGTTGAGTCGCTCCATTCATTCCGTCACCATCTCAGAGGTGACTGCACTAGTCTATGCTGACGAACCACTGTTTCAGGTCCTCACAAAGTCATTACTGGCATCCTTCCAATCGGACCTTTATGACTTTGTGGTTGCGAGGCAGAACTGCCGGAAGCACATCTTCGCCGACGCCACCATCAGGCATGAGCCCAATAGACTCATGAAGAGCTCTATCTGGGGACCTAACCTCTTCCCAGAGGATGAGGTCAATAGCGTCTTGGCAGAGGCAACCAGAGCGAACCAGAGCCTTCGCTCTCGCTGGGGTCTTCCTTTCAAAAGGAAGTCCTCTGAGACCTCCGGACCTCAACCTAAGGGAAGGAAGAGGTTCAGGAGATTCCAGGACTATCAGAAGCCTCAGGCTCAGACTGTGCTTCAGGCGGTACTGGTCTCGCAGATCGGACAGCCTTCCATATCCAAGGCACAGCCTTAGCAGCAATATGTACTAGTACAGCCGGCTCAGCAAGCTTCGGCTCCGCCAGCCTTCGTGACGTCCCCAGCTTTCAACGCCTCGTTTGAAAATCAGGGGGAGTTTCGCGGATACAATAGGCATGCAAGGGGTAGTAGAGCCAGAGCTGCCTACAGAGGTAGAGCAGTGTCCAGACCTCTCTCGCGTGGAAGAGGAGCCCGAGGAGGCAGAGGAAGTAAGACCTCTTCCAATCAATGAGCCTCCTCAGGTAGGCGGGAGATTGTATCTCTTCCGGGACCATTGGACCTTCAGTCCATGGGCCCACAGTATAATTTTGAAAGGTCTGGGATGGAGCTGGAGCAGAGGGCCTCCTCCGCCAGTCAGATTCCATCAACCTCCATCCAAAGACTTACTGGACTATGCAAAAGACCTTCTGCAAAAGAAGGCAATAAAGAAAGTCAGACACTTGAAATTTCAAGGCCGTCTGTTCAGTGTCCCAAAGAAAGACTCAGACAAGCACAGAGTAATTCTAGACTTGTCTCGTCTCAACTTATACATTCAATGCGACAAGTTTCGTGATGCTTACAATCTCGCAGGTACGGACCCTACTTCCCGTGGGGGGTCACCACCTCTATAGATCTTACAGACGATATTATCACGTCCCGATTGCGAAATTTCTCTCCTTACCTAAGGTTCAGACTAGGAAAACAAGCATACTCATTCAGAGTCATGCCATTCGGGCTCAACATAGCGCCCAGAATATTTACCAAACTGGCAGAGACAGTAGTTCAAGAACTATGGGCTCAAGGGATTATGCTGGCCGCATACCTGGACGATTGGATAATATGGGCATCCAATGCCAAGGAATGTCGAAAAGCAACAATCACAGTAATCAACTTCATGGAATACTTGGGATTCCAAATAAACAGGAAGAAATCCCGTCTAGTTCCGGCCGCTCAATTTCAGTGGTTAGGAATCCAATGGGACCTAAACACACACAAACTGTCACTTCTGCCAGCCAAGAGGAGGGAAATAGCCAAAGCTACCAGGCAGTTCCTCAAGAACAAAAGAGCCTCTTGTCGTACCCAGGAAAGAGTTCTAGGCTCTCTTCAGTTCGCTTCAGTAACAGACTTGTTACTAAAAGCCAGACTGAAGGATATAAACTTTGTTTAGGCATGGAGTCGGCAACTTATCACCCAGGGCGAACATGGTGTAGTTGCCCTTGAAAGGTGTAAGCTTTGTGTTGTCTGCCTGCCACTCCGTAAGAGTGCGCAGGAGAGCCGACTGAGCTTGGTCCCCAGGGAAGATCACTGTCTCTCTAGGGACCTTGTCTGAGCGTACCCAGGCTTCCTCCGTCAGCCTAACGAAGCCTGGGTAAGGGGGCAGGAGATCGGGAGGAAAGAACTCAAGTTCCTCTAACCGTCTCGTGCCAAGACCTTCAACAGTCAATGTACCCTCGTGCTGAATGGCACGAAGGGCAAAACGCCAAGGGTTCCCGACATCGAAAGGAGGGAGATCAGCCGTGTCAGGGATAGCATACTGTGGTTCGACTCCGCCGGGGCGAGCCATTCCCGCCAGTATATTATCATGGCTGTGAAGTTTCTCAGAAATTTGGGAGAACTTCGACTCGACCTCCGCCGAGAACCTCTCGAACAACGAGTTTGCAAACGCCTCCGGGTCAAAGGCAGGCTGGCGAGGAGGGCTTGGTTTTGATGCCCTCTTACTCGCGCCTTTGCCGGAGGTTCCAGGTTTGCTCCCGGAGGCTACAGGTGCGGGGACCTTAGCCTTCGACGGGGGGAAAGGAGATGCTTTCCTGGAAGACGAGGACTTAAAGCCCTTCGCCTTCCATGAAGTCTTCAGCTTCAACTTAGGGACAGCTGATGGAGCCCTGTCACCCAAGGTGGAAGACTTAACAAAACCTGAAAATGAAGATACAGAGGAAGATGGGGAATCAAAAGGGCGCCCGCCCCACAACCTCACTTACCTCGCTACCTACCACTTGGTCCGGCTCTGTGTTCATCGGTTCCAGGTCCAAGTCTGTTTGGCGACATCCTCCGACGCCTCCGCATAAAGGATGTCCTCTTGGGGTGGCTGGGTCGCATCCCGGATCTGCTGAATGATGGGGTTGGCCAACTCCTCGGGAACCGCAGCAGCCACCCGGGCGCCAGGGAAAGCAGGTCCCGCAACTTGGCGTCGAGGACATAAGGCTTCGCCGACGGAACATTTCTTCCGAACCCAGCCTCCCAGGCGCGGAGAGACTCAAGGGAAGTCTTCTTGGAGGACTCGTCCGCCTGTAAGAGAACGGACAATTAGGGTTGAACGGAAATATAAGCCCGAAAACCATATAAGCACTACACAGGTATGAGGAACGTAAGAAATGAGAAGCTATATCTTACCGACTCGTCCTGGATGCCAGCGCACAGAGCGAAGCAAACCTCACAGCCGTCGGGTGCCAAACAATGAGGTCGTCCAAACGGACCGCACAGCCAGCATGGGTCCGCACACCACATGTCCATACGGTTGCTGGAGAGAAGCGGTGCACCCGGCTCCTCAGAACGAACAGTCTGTAAATGTAAAAAGTACATGAACCTACCACTCTAAGCAACCTAAAGCTGGAAGGCCAGGGTATTTCCGCTTACCACCGGAATGCTCCGGTGGAGAGAAAAACCCTCGTCAGAGACGAGACCACCAAGCCATAACTTAAACAGAGTGGAAGGCAAGATACTCCCGGTCACCGGAATACTCCGGCGGAACGGAAGGTTTGAGACAACAGGGACCCACCACAAGGGCTGCCAGCAAAAAGACGGCGGAACCCCAGGGTGGAGCACCGGACTCAATAAACACATAAAATAAGTGTAGTGGCGGAGTGAGAAGCTCACTCCGCCAGATAATATAAATATATATAAGATACAAGTGATGGTAATAATGAGAAAATCACCTCCGGAGACCGGAGGTATCCCTCTCACTCTCGAACCTCCCCGCCAGAGAAACAAAGGTGGGTGAGGTGTCCGTCATGAAAGGCCAAGTATAATATAAGCCGGAGCAGGCGCCAACGACCCAACCAAAGCAACCCGACGGAGAGTGGACAAGACCAAAGAAAGAATGTTGAAACCCGCTCGATCTTGGAGAGTGGCAAACGAAACATCAAAACAAACACAGCGCTGCCGGGACTAGTTCTGGGAGGGAACGATCTCTCCACCAGAGGAAGTCCCCAACTCGGAGAAAACGCCATCTAGCGTCACCCGCACGAGAAAAGGCAAGAGCTGGCCTGAGATGAGGGGGGGGAGGGAGGGTGGTGGGGTAGGGAAGAGGAGTAGGCTAAGAAGAGTGAAAACAGGAGACAAGGGAAAGTAATTCACCCGCTCGACTGCAATCACACGCCACGCCAAGAAACATAATACAAGCTTGGCAGGACAAGCCTACTCCTGAGGGAAGGGATGCGACCAAGAACTCAACGCCCGACTCCTGACTAGGCAAAGCCTAGGTAAACACCCGTGCTTAGGCATGGCCTAGGCTAACGGAAAGGAGTAAGGGGAGGGTGGAGGAAGGAATAACAGGGAGAGAAATTCTGTGCCGAGAACCAACCAGGACCGAAAAGGAGGGGGCAAAAAAGGCAAATAGCCTAGAGGAAGCACCCCGAATGAACTCTACTCCTTCGAAAAGAAGGGGGAGGACAAAGGGGCTTACTCTGCCACCCCAAAAACGGCCACTGGAGGAAACAGCAACAAAACTCCCTCAACCCGATGATCCGCCCCACACCTAACCTATGAGGAGGGCGAGAGGACAAGGAAGCAATACGAGCCTAACATTATGAAAGGCAAGGGAGAAAAACCCACACACAATATAAAATAAAAACCATCACAATAAACACAATATACATAAAAATTATATTCCAAGAATAATGTGCTCATGCGAGGTGCGTAGCCTAACTCCGAGGAGCGGCCAGACATAGAGCTGACGCTACCCCGAAGAGGCAACAATATATATATAGCACCAACGCAAAAATATAATAATAATAATAGTAAATAAGTAAGACCAACCTGGGAACTCATCCTGGAGGGGAGACCTAAGCGGGGAATGACGGGAACCCTATAGGGGGGACTCGTTATGGGGGTCATTAAATTAAACAAAACTCCAATAAAACCCCCGCCCAGGAAACACCGCCAGGAAGAGATCCGGGGGGAAAAGATAAGTAATATAACGACAAGGAGACAACCCCGACAGAAAAGACTGAAGGGGCAACCTCACGGTCGGCATGGCTGGGTAGGGGACGCCGTGGCGTCATAACAACAATCTCATAATTGTGAAATATGGACAGATGCAGCCAAACTATCGAAAAAACCCCACAATAAGATGATACTTAACTTAGAGATGGTGAAACTGCTAGAAGACATGGCGAAAAGCAGGAAAACACCCAAAATAGCACAAGCACAAAAATCTCGGTGATGATAATCACGTGCTAGAAAATGGAATGATGTAGGTGGCGCTGGTGTCGCCGGCCTCATGGACGCCTGTGCGTGGGGCTGTAACGGCTCACCGCTCTCTTCGAGGAGTTTTGACATGGGGATATCTATCGAGTGTAGCTCTGTGGTTGTGATCCTTTCACTCACCGTTGGTTATACCGACGTCTTCCTTAGGGAAGACGCTCGATCTGGGGGTAGTAACCCCAGCATTCCTGAAAGCTCTTTTTCTCTGGTATATCTAGCAATTTATACCTAGAAATTCGTTTTAGTATGGAATTTCACCGGCTGACACGGGGCTGGACTCAGAAAAGCATGATTAACAATATAGGGCACACAGACAAAATAATTACACCAAGACACTTAAGGCTAACAAAAAGAGGGTTACAACAAAACATGCAAAACTGTCAGGAGTCAGGCTGTGAAGCAGGCCTGACTTAAAGGAAGAAGGCATGGCGAATAAACGAGGCAGGCAGGCGAGAGAGGAATAAAGGACAGGATAAGGTAAGGTTACATAAGCTAGTCTAGGGCAGGAGGAACAACACTTCCTGCAGCCACTGTGGAGTATTTAAGAGCCTCTAGAGATTTAAGATAGTGGCGTTTGAACACTTTTGGTGATTTCCAGCCCGTATACTTTTTAAAGTCATCAAATTTCATATTATGGAAATAATTAGTGGAGGTGGCCACTGCTCGGATATCATGTACCCTAGGTACTGAATCCGGGTTTGTTTGCTTTATGAAATACAGTATTTGTTGCCTGATGGCCTTTAAAGAAATGGTTCCTCCATTTTCCCTAACAAAAAGAGGGCCAGACATTATATTAGAAGTTCTATTTAAGTAAGCTTTTAAAGTGTTAACTGGGCACAAGGACAGATCCTGTGGAAAGGGGATAACCTTCCAAGGGGACCATCTATTTTGTGGATCTTCATTCTTAGCTAGGAACTTGAGATCCGGAGACAACAGAACTTCAACAGAACTTCTCCTGACAGGAGGAAATCAACATGGTTCGGTTCTCTAGAGAGAGCAGACAGTTCAGAAATTCTGGCACCTGAGGCTAGGCTAATTAGAAATAACGTTTTCCTTAACAGGCTCGAGTATGAACACAGTTCATTATCAGTGTCTGATGCTAATTTAAGTACGTCATTTAAGAACCAAGAAACCGTGTGGGGACGGGTTGCTGGTCTAAGACGAGCGCATGCTTTAGGAATTGACGAAAAATATGAATCTGTAAGGTTGATATTGAAGCCATGTAAGAATATTTTCCTTAAAGCAGATTTTGCTGTAGTAATAGTACTAGAGGCCAGTACTTTCTCAAATAATGACCTGAAAAAGGAAATTGCAAGGTTCGTGGTCATTTCCTGAGCTTCAGATTCCCTCAGAAATAATGCTAACTTTTTAACTGCTGAGTCATATTGTCTGAGGGTAGATTCCCTCTTGTCTGATTCTATGAACAGTGTATTAATAGGATCAATGTTAGCGTCTTTCTGAGCTGCAAACTTCATGAAGTCCATAAAGCTAGGGCATTCAGAATTCTTGAGGAAGCTGACACAGTCCGAGTTTGTACTATTTGTGTCAACCTTGGACTGGGGATTTGTATGCACCGGAGTTTCAACTCTAGAAGAAGAGGAAACCAGTTGCTCTTCGGCCAGTTGGGTGCCACAAGTGCTACTTGACCTTTGAATGATCTGAGTTTGTGTAAAACTTTCATTAATAGGTTTATTGGTGGAAACAGATAGATCCTTTGCCATCTGTTCCAGTCTATTGACATGGCATCCGTGGAGTGAGCTAGAGGGTCTAGATTGGGAGCAACGTAACACGGAAGTTTGTGGTTGTTCTCTGTGGCAAACAGGTCCACCTGGAGACCTGGTACCTGAAGACAAATCCACTCGAATGATGCTTTGTCCAATGACCATTCCGACTCCAGCAGAGTCGTCCTGGACAGTGAATCTGCAATGACATTCCGGACACCTGCCAGATGAGTAGCTGACAGGTGCCAAAGATGTTTCCTTGCCAGAGAGAAAATTGCGATCATTACATGATTGATCCGGCTCGACTTGGAGCCCCCCCTGTTTATGCAATGTACAACTACTGCACTGTCCAGTACCAGTCTGATATGAATCTGCCTGGTTGGACACAGTTTCTTTAGAGTTAGAAATACTGCCATTGCTTCTAGAATGTTGATATGGAACTGGTGGAACATGGTTGACCATGTTCCCTGAACTTTCCTGTGTTGGGAATATCCTCCCCACCCACTCAAGGAAGCATCCGTATGGATCACTAATGATGGAGGGGGAAGATGGAGAGGCACTGACCTTGGCAAACTCTTGACTGTTGACCATGGTCGAAGCCTCTTCCTCAACACCAGCGGAATTAGAGACATCTTGTCTCTGTATCTGCTGTTGGCTCGTCTCCGCCATACTCTGTTTATATCTTTCACTTTGGCTTTCAGCAGCAAATCTGTTACTGACACGAACTGAAGAGAACCCAGGATTCTTTTCTGGGTATGACGGGAGGCTTTTTTGTTTTTGAGGAACTGCCTGGTAGCTTTGGCTATTTCCCTCCTTTTGGCTGGCGGGAGTGACAGTTTGTGAGTGTCCAGATCCCATTGGATTCCTAACCACTGAAACTGAGCCTCCGGAACTAGGCGGGATTTCTTCTTGTTTATTTGAAAACCTAAGGATTCCAGGAAGTTGATCACTGTGGTCGTTGCTTTCCGACATTCCTTGGCGTTGGGTGCCCAAATTATCCAATCGTCCAGGTATGCGGCTAACATAATCCCTTGGGCCCGTAGTTTTTGGACTACTGTTTCTGCCAGTTTGGTGAAAATTCTGGGTGCTATGTTGAGCCCGAATGGCATGACTCTGAACGAGTATGCTTGTTTCCCTAGTTTGAATCCTAGGTAAGGAGAGAAGTTTCTTGCAATTGGGACGTGATAATAAGCGTCTGAAAGATCTATAGAGGTGGTGATGGCCCCACGGGGAAGTAGGGTCCGCACCTGCGAGATTGTAAGCATGCGAAACTTGTCGCATTGAATGTATGAATTGAGACGAGACAAGTCTAGAATTACTCTTTGCTGGATAGAGTCTTTCTTCGGAACACTGAATAGCCGGCCTTGAAATTTCAGGTGTCTCACTCTCTTTATTGCCCTCTTTTGGAGAAGGTCTTCTACAAATTCCAGGAGGGCTTTGGATGGAGGCTGATGGAACCTGACTAGGGGAGGAGGCCCTCTGCACCAGCTCCATCCCAGACCCTTTGAAACTATGCTGTGGGCCCACGGACTGAAGGTCCAACGGTCCCGGAAAAGATGTAACCTCCTGCCCACCTGAGGAAACTCATTGAGCGGGAGAGGGGTTACTTCCTCTACCTCCTCGGCTTCCTCTTCCCCGTGAAAAGGAACGTGATGCAGCCCTACCTCTGAAGGTGGCTCTGGCTCTGCTTCCCCTCGCGTGCCTGTTAAAGCCCCGAAACGCCCCCTGGCTTTCAAACGAAGCGTTGAAAACCGGGGACGCCACAAAGGTTGGCGAAGCAAGGGTCTGCTGAGCTGGCTGCATCAGAACAAACTGTTGCTGAGGCTGGGCTTTGGAAGTAGAGGGCTGTCCGATCTGAGAGACCGGTACAGCCTGAAGCATAGTTTGGGTCTGAGGTTTCCTGTACCTCCTGAACCTTTTCCTATCCCTGGCTTGAGGTCCGGCGGACTCAGTGGCCTTCCTTTTAAAGGGGAGGCTCCAGCGGGAGCGAAGGCTCTGATTCGCTCTGGTTGCCTCCGCCAGAACATTGTTAACCTCAGTCTCCGGGAATATATTCGGACCCCAGATAGAACTCTTCATGAGTCTATTGGGCTCGTGTCTAATAGTGGCGTCCTCAAAGATGTGTCTCCTGCAGTTTAGTCTTGCCACTACAAAGTCATACAGGTCCGCCTGGAATGCCGCTAACAGGGATTTGGTCAGGACCTGGAAAAGAGGTTCTTCAGCGTAAGTTACCGCTGTCACCTCCGTAATAGTGATGGAATGCAGGGAGCGACTCAACCTGCATCTGGCCTCAAACTCCGCCTTCAGAAGGGCCTCCGGCAGCTTGGGAAGCTGTTCACTAAAGAGAGTGGAAGAGCACTCGGAGTCGAGTTTGCCCACCGTGAACGTGGCCGGAGCTCCCACCCAAAATTCCGAATCTCCTGGGAAGATGAGAGAGGTGGGATCTGTCTCCCAGAGTTGAGGCAGCGGCTTACCCTCGATTCCTGCCTGACTAGTCAGCACTGCAATCTTAGTCGTGCAGGGGGTAGGGATGGAGTCACCTACCGAGAACATCGTGAAAGTCCCCTTAAAGGGGGTAAGCTTAGTATTTTCGCACTCCCACTCAGTGAGAGCGCGCATCAAGGTGGATTGGGCTTGGTCCCTGGGGAAGATAACTGTCTCCTTCAGGACATTGTCTGATCTGATCCAGGCTTCGTCTGTAAGCCTGGCATAACCTGGGTAGGGAGGCACCAGGTCGGGTGGAAAGAACTCCAGTTCCTCCAACTGACGAGTTCCCAAGCCCTCGATGGTCAGGGTATCATTGTGGAGAGGAGCATGAAGAGCCCGCTGCCACAGGTTTCCCTTATCAAAGGGGGGCAGTCTGGAGGCATCCGGAACAACGTAGGATTGTCCTGCTACTCCGGAGCGCATAAACCCGGAGAGCAAGCTTTCCTGGGTCTGCATCCTCTCTGCCAATGACTTGACAGACTCACCAGAATCATGTAAGCTCGAAGTGAGCTGGGAGGAAAGGTCTTGAATCCTGGCCTCAACCTTCTTATCTAACTTCTGCATCAGAAGTTCTGCAAAGGCCTCAGGGTCAGAGATAGGGTGTGGAGGATCAGCCTTAGATGTCCTGGATCTCGACCCCTTGGGCGGAGGAGTAGCCTTACTAGAGGACGCCACTGGGTTAAGAGCCAGTGAAGACCTTGAGGGAGCTGACGGATTAGACCTTTGAGGTCTAGAGGACTTAGGTAAGTCCTTCTTTTTCAAGGATTTCACCTTGGGGACAACAGACCTCGTTCTGTCCTCAAGGATAGCTGATTTGTGAAACCCTTGGAATGAAGAAGAAGAGGAAGAAGGAGAACCAAAAAGGGGACTACTAATACTCTCCCCCCCTGCCTCACTTACCACCTTACCTTCAACCTGGTGGTCCGGATCGACGCTCATTGGTTCGAGGTGGATATTGATGGCCGCCGCCTCCTCCGCCACTTCTCTGCACAGGGTGTTTTCTTGGGAGGGTTGCGTCTCCTCCCGGATCTGTTCAATTATAGGGGCGGCTACTTCCGCCGGCACTGCAGCTGAGATCCGGGCTCCGGGGTAGAGGAGATTACATACCTCCTCTGACAGGACGTACGGCTTCCCCAACGCAACATTCCTCCCAAACCCGCCGACCCAGACCTTCAGGGTCGACAGCGAAGAGTCGCGGATAATGCGGTCAGACTGAAAGAAAGAGGAAGATTTACTGAAAATATTCTCCAACTGCCGTATATGCCAATATAAGACTGTAAAGGCAAAAGGAGACTAAGGGTTAGCGGTCTCTAAAGCTTACCGACTCATCCACCACTAGCTCGTACAGAGCATAGCAAATCTCACAGCCATCTGGGTGCCAGACGATCAAGTCCCCCATGCGAACTGAGCAGCCGGAGTGTGACCGGCATACCTCATGGCCACAGGATTGCTGAAGAACCGCTGTACACCCAGGCTCCTGACAGCGTACCATCTGTAAGCGGAAAGACGATACATGAGTAACGTCGCGTTAAGGCCCTCCGGAGTAGATCCGGCGGTAATAGGATACCTTAACTTATACTGTAGGTGATGGAACATGCTTATCATCAGGCAAAACCCTACCGGAATTAAATCCGGCAGGATAGAATTAATACACGATACATGAGTAAGGTAGTAAGGCCTGCCGGAGTAGGTCCGGCAGCAAATGATGGTTTATCACATGATAAAACACTGCCGGAAAGAAATCCGGCAGCAGAAAAGATATAAGTTATGCTATGGAATGGTCAACTACTAAATATGTAAACATGAGTACCCTTAGGATACGCTGGTGTTTGGTACTCCGTCCTGATTTGCCACGGAAATCTTGTTATGTCACACATTATGGTAACGGCGGAAGAGGCGGAGAGGAGTCTTCGCATATCGCTCAACTCTCAACGCGCAGGGCGGGAACCGCCACTAACCGAATACCATACCCACCGGAGTGGTAACGTGTACGATAACAACGAGAGAACTGACTAACCTGGCGGAGACTGAACATAGCGAAAGCCATGATAGCATCCCTGGGACTGTGTTGATGCTCCAGCTAACACTGTGGAAAGTGAACAAACAAAACACCAGCCAATAAGGGGAAAAGTTAGCAGAGTGGCGGAAACTCGGCAAGTGGTGACCAGACGGGTGGGTAACACCCTCTGGAGGCCGAAAGAAAACTCCCCACGGGGTGCCGAAAGCAAGCACTCGGCGTCCCTCACGTAGGGAGAAGTCTAGGTTACTCATCAAAAGCTAACTGATCAGGTAAAAAAGGACTAGGCTACATACACGAAATGATCTGTGCAATCCCTGATCCTAGTCTACCCTCCAAACCCAAAGCTTTTGGGCTTGGACAGGAAGGCCAGAATAGGCGCAACAGGGGGGGGGGGACCACGCCAAGCCTGGCCACACCCTCCAAAACCGACAGTCTGGTCAGGTGGAAGGCTATGAATAGAGGAGACCCTTCACTATTCTAACCCACCCTCCAAAAACCTCACGGCCTGGTCAGGTGGGCTAAAAAAGGGTGGGGGGGTGAAGGGCAACTGCCTCACTAGCCTAACCTCACCTTCCAAAAACGTGACAGCATGGTCAGGTGGGCCGTGAGAGAACGAGGAACTCCCTCCATGACCTAACACCTCCCTCCAAAGCCTCAAAACAGCCTGGCCAGGAGAGCTAGGAAGCATGAGCATTGTGTAGAGGAGCCTAACCTGTCCAGCCTAACTCTCCGAAACCGATTACGGAATGGCCGAGTAGGCTAGGCTAGAAATACCTAATCAAATAAAACTACCTGACACAAGTACTAAGATAAAAAGTCAACCAGATGTGTGAAATATATATAGAATTATAATATAAATATGTAAAAGACTCGGCTGTAGGGAAGGCCCAACCACCGATATGTGGAAGGCGGGGATACCCAAGATGGCCAACCCTAACGAAAACACACAAAATTAATCCGAAAATAAACATGTCATCCATCATCATACACATCAGAAAGATCGTGAGCATAACAGTACCATCATGGAAAATGTACCAACTCGCTGGCAGAGGAAGGGGACCAGGGAAAAGGGAGAATTATGATCAGAAAAGGGAGGGTGAAAAAACCTCCGGCACTAGCCTAGATCAGTTATGATTCTGGGCTCCAAACCTCCTACCAGCGAAAAGGTAATTCATATATAAATAAAACTCCAACTGAAAGGAGTAAAGAAAAAACTAACAGTAACTATCTGCTAAAACCATGCGAAGACTGAGGGTCCAGCATGGCCAAGGCAGCCGCAGCCGCGACCGGCTGCGTAGCGTATTTACTATGATAAACAATATATTAAAGGTCAAATAAGATGCCTCTGTAAGAAAAATTCAAAAGGAGATGGTACTCAACTTAGATGATGCGAATTCCGGAAGGGATGACATGATGCAGAGCCAAAATTCACGAAAAAACAGCACCAAGAAAAAACACGGTGATGTCTGAAAGCGTGCTAATTTGGAATGTTTGCAAGATGGCGGCTGAGGTGGTGGTTGGCTGGGTAAAGAGAGTGAGGTATGTAATGGCTCCTCACTTTTAGGGGTTTTGAGATTGGAGAGCTCTATAGGGCAGAGACCTGTGGCAGTATACCACTCACCCTTTGTGTATAACGACACCATATAATGGCGTTCGATCCGGGGGTCGTAACCCTGGCATTATGTTTAGCTTTTCTCTGGTATATTTAGCAAATTTTTATACCTAGAAATATGTGTTAAAGGATATTTCACCGGGTGACACAGGTCGAGCCCAGAAAACCTATTTTTGGTAGTTGCTGTTGAGTCCTCAGAACCCTCCCACTTCCCTGATGAAAAGGTCATAAACAAGATGGCAGATGTGCATGCACAATAGTCACTTCTTACTTTTTCTGACGTAGGAAAAGCTGGGTTCAGCTTCACTGAAGATAGGGGAAAATGTCCTCTTATCTTTGAGTCCATTATACTGTATCATGTGTCATAGTGTTTTCATTACGACACAATACCCGGCAACAAGACCAAGCTAAAAGATATTTCTTTGATGCTAATCTAATCACCATGGAGTGCTGGCACACCATGGCAGGGGTAACTCATTGAGGACTCAACAGTGACTGCCAAAAATAGGTTTTTCCTACCTCAAAATCTGTTTTTGAAGTTGTGACCCTGTCTGTTAGTATCTCTGAATGTTCGTAAGTAGGGCTGTGAATGTGTTGGGAGTTGTGATCAAAGTATCAAAGATCCAGTAATATTCAGACTTAATGTGTGTTAATTTAGTTACTGTAATCATATAGTTACATTGAGAATGGAATTATCCCATGAATCAGACTATGGATATGGGGCTTGAGCTGTTTTTGTGGAAGGATTCCAGGCATGTTGTCCAGCTTAGTCACCAACTTGCTTAGAGTGGGAATGAATCTCACTGTCTTCTAGTCTCAGTCCCAGCATGTAGTTATTCTTTTTTTTTTTTCTGTTCACAGAACCTATTAAGAATGATGGAATGTGACTCTTCCAATTCACAGACATGAAAAAACTCTGAACAGTACTATGTAGTAACATTTTTCCATATGTTCTATTTTCAGACTTTGCTCTCAATTATTTCAGGTGCATCTTTTGCTGAAAATTTTTATGATCTTAAACGAGTGCAGATAAATGGAGCAGATGGATTGGAACCCTTACGTCTTTCAAGTAAAACACTCAAGAAGTCTCTGATTGCTCTTGTATGGTTTCCTTATTTACACAGTAAAGTAGATAATATTTTCAACTCTATTCGAGAGAGAGATACAGATGGATTATCACAAAAGGTAAGTTTGTGCTTTTGCTGGGCCATTTTAGGTACTATAACTATATTTTGCAGAACTATAATCCCATACTGTTCTTTGTCAGAACTGAAGATGCATCTGTATGAAGTATTAATGCAAACCTTAAAATAAAGTTGACTCCCTCCTCATCAACAAAACTACCTTGTGTGCCAGTCATTCCCTTGAATGACTGGAAGTTTTACGGGTAAAATTAAATGTTCTTCATATTTGTATTTGTTCCTACACAAATACAAATCCTCATTCTTTACGTAGGATTTAGCTTGAGAACGTGAGTTTGAAAGGCAGTTTAAATTTCAGACAAGGTTGTTAACTATTGACAGTAGGGGGGGGGAGTCCTACCCACTTGTCGGTCTGCATTTTGCTCTGCTTTGGGCCACCGTAGAGTGAAAATTGCTGCGCTCTCTGCCTGACTGCCGTGTGCTTTCATGCTTTTCTTTCTGGTTAATTGCTTGTCATATATTGTTGATATAATAAAGTATGTAAACCCTTGATTTACGAAAGTCATCTGCAGAGAGGAAACTGCTAACCCTTTGGCACTGCACAGGGAAGGACAGGCCCTGTAAACAGTTCTGCTCTATTTTGAGGTAGATCCTCATTCCCTTGTGTGTTTTGTGCTATAGGCATGAATAATCAATTAAGACACTGTTCAGAGTGTTGGGTTTGGCCTTCTGAACAGTGGGTGAAGTTTGCTGGGAAAAAGAAGAGAGAAAGGAAAGTTTCTCTGGTGCCATTGGAGTGCAGTACTCTGCCAGAGACACTGAAGATTCTCTCTTGTTCCTTCTTGCCCCCAGCCAAACTTCCACCTGCCGTTACCACCACTTCTAAGGGAGTGGATATCCTGTCACCAGTTCCTACTGTGCTACATCAGTAGTGAGCCACCCAGGTCGTGCGGAGAGAATACGACCAGCTGGGTTCCTCTGGCTGTTTGACTTCGCTCAGAGGAGGAGTTGTCCTCAGGGGGACGCTTGTTCTCAGGGCATGGGGAGACTGCCTCACCTAACCCAACCTTCATTGCAGGTGTTGTGGAGCCCGAGGGGTTTAGGGAGCTCTGGCCCTCCTTAGGCCTCTTGGAGGAGCCGAGTTTGATTGGTCTCATTTACCACTTGAAGGCAGTGCAAGGCCTTCCCGTGACTGCTTCAACTGTAACCGTGAAGACTTCTATGGTTTTGGTATTCACTGGCTTGAGAGAGCATCTTTGGTAACCCTGCACATCCCTTCGGTGATGTGCCCCCAAATGCTGTCATCAACTTCATTGCTGGGTGATGTCCTCCGCATGCTGCTGTCCAAAGCCGCCCTCAGCAAGAAGTCGAAGAAGAGGAGGAGTAAGTAGTTGTCGTCGTCTTCCTTTTTGTCTTCATTGTTGAGTTCTGTCACCTTCCCACCTTCTTGTTCCAAAGCTATTTAGCGGAGGAAAAAGAAGGGTGCCTCACCTGCCTGTAGGAAGTCTCGTAGAGCTTCTGGCAGCCATGTGGGAGAGGGCTACTGGGTCTCTTACTAGTGGTACCGCATGTACTGCTGCTCCCACTGTCAAGTGTGCGAGGGCAACCACTGCCCAGGGTTCTCTGGACCCCTGGTGCATTGGTACCAGTCCCAGTTGTTCGCCTACCCAGGTCGGTAAGGGTCCCTGGTCTACGGACCCGGACCTGGCTGCCAGCATGGCCCAGCAAGAGAAGGTGAGCAGAAAGCATGCAAGTGCTCCCTCTTCCCCCTCCTGCTCTTCAAAGAAAGTGGCCCAGGGGTCTTGGGATGGTGGCCTGGCCTGGTCACCAGGGCAAGACAAGAGAAGGTTCCTGCTCAGTCTTCTTCTCCTGTGGAAGCTCTGGCTTCTAAGAAGATTGAAGCATGCTTGTGGGATAGCCCCCATTCATATTTGCATGAGTGGGATTGCTCTCCCCGGCCCTTGCTGATGTTGTCACCATGGTTGATAACTGCCCATGGTTTTCCTCATCTGCCTGGAATTCGGTCTGTGACCCCTCACCTGTCCCCTCTACCTCTTTGGGGTTTCCCAGAGCCAGGAACCAGATAGGTCTAGGGCTTGAGGCTGGGACTGTTCTCGATCCCATCCCAGCCCATCCACAGAAGTTTACATTCCTGAGGAATGTTGTTGGGTCAGTCCTTGGACCAGACAGGATGTACATCGAGTGATAAGGGATCACCAGGGGTCTCTGGCATGCATCCCTCTCCTGTGGAGGGAGTGACTCAGGAGGATTGTAGCCTGGAAGAACCCGACGGTCATATGCCCCAGGACTCAGACACCCTGAGTTACAGAGGCATTTTTTTTAGATCATTGGTTTGATACAGCATTATAACAATCTCAAAGAAGAGACCTTGGGTTTTCTTGCGGACCATTCATCAACCATTGAGTCTTTTTGGGGACCCCAGAAGGAACCTAGGGTCTTGATGGGCTTGCCTTGATCAAGGCTTGCTGAAGGGGGTATTAGACCAAGTTAATTCTCTAGTTTCTAGGCAAGAGAATTCTCTTCGGTCTAGCCGCTCCTACAAGACACTCTAGCTCGCCAGAGGGAATACTATATTCCCTTGGAGAGCCCGCTGTCGACCAAACAGGTTGACCTGGACCTGACTTGTCTGTGTCCTGGTCTGTTGCTTGAGTGACTCTGTGTGGAGTGGGTCTTCTTGCAAATGAATGTTGTGGCACTGGAATCGACTGCCATGGCAGTGTTCCAGACAGTCTCTTGTATCAGTCTCTGGTAATTGTTGGTGGCCAAGATTGCATCCTCTTCTTCAGATTCCTGAATGCCTGAAGAAGATGCTACGTTTAGGAGACTGATGTTGTCTGGAGGTAGGGCCTTCAGCTACCTAGCAAACTTGTGGGCGAACCTAGTCCTGAAGAGGTGAGACTCTGTGTTGTCTCAAATCTCTAGGTTTGTTGGGTCCGAGTCGGCATTGGCTCTCAGGAACAGGCTGGTACTGGGGTCCACCTCCCTCGTTGCTAGAGGAGAGATGGAGGCCACGGCGGATAGGCTATGCGTTGAGAACAATGAAACACTTATTCACCAGGCAGTGACTGACCTTCAGGTCAGGCTGGCCCTTCCTCATTGGGTTAGAGGAAGTTCCAGACTTCTTTGGTCCGTCATAGAGGTATCCAGACTACTTCTGCTCTGGTAGCGAAAGGAATGCAGTTGCGTACCTTTCAGCCCCCCTCCCATGTTAAGAAACGGGCAAGGGCAAGTAGAACGGTGGAGGATGCTAAGGGCGGCATTCCTCCTAGCTTGCTGCTGATGGTGGGGGGGGGGCGCCTTTCAATCCATTGGGCAAAATGGCAGCGATATGGAGCAGAGACCTGGGTAGAGGATGTCCTTTGAGTACAGTATCTCTAACCTTCAAGCCTCCGCCACCCCTCACCCACGATCCAGTCTGCTTCCAGACTTACATCGCTGGCTCATAGAAAGACCTCGCCCTGTGGGAAGAGGTGAATGCAATGCTCAAGAAAGGTACTGTGGAAGTCATGAAGGATCGGTCTCCAGGTTTTTAGTCATCTTTTCCTGGTGGAGAAGGTGATAGGTGGCTGGAGACCGGTCATCAACCTCTCTCCCCTGAACCAGTTCGTTTGCCAGACCTTATTCAAGATGGAAACGGTGCTTTCAGTACTCAGTTCCATCAGAGGTTGACTTCATGGTTTCATTGAAGGATTTATATTTTCAAATACCCATCCATTGGTGTTCTCACAAGTACCTCCACTTTACCCTTGGGCCACTTTTTTTCATCTTCTCAGCTGCTCCCCAAGTGTTCAGTCATGTGTTCACACTGATCTCAGCTAGGGATATGCATTTGAGGTACCTGGATGAGTGGCTGGTCCTGGCAAGCTTGTTGACCTAGTTGCTTCAGAACAGAGATGTACTTCTCGAATTTTGTTATGATCTGGGAGTGGTGATCAGTTTCAAGAATTCAGGTCTCATGTCCAAGCAGATGGTAAATTATCTGGGCATGCAGATAGATACGGCAGCAGTTAGAGTCTTGCCTTTGGACTCACATATCAGCAGGTTCAGAGAGGCAGCACAGAAGTTCCTGGCTCGACAGGAACAACCTGTTCAGCAGTGGCAGGTCATTCTGGGTCTCCTGTTGTCCTTGGAGAAGTGGGCCCCTCATGGGCAGCTTCACCTACGCTCCCTTCAGTGGAGGATGAAGGAGTTTTGGTTCCCAGTGAAGGACCCTCCTTTCTTTCATATTCCTCTTTTAGAAGTGGCAAGGAAAGATCTAGTTTGGTGGTTAGATGACAGGAACTTCTTAATAGTGTGGCGGGATTTTAAAACACAAAAAACAATACACAACACAGATACACCGAACATATAACCACATACAATACTCACTATGATCCTCGGTTGCTGGGAGATGGTTGAGGGTGTCCACGGTCGCCAACACAGTAGACAAAATTCACAAACAACCGGAAAACAGACTTCCAACCAAAAAAAACGAGCAAAAAGAAAGAGACACATGCACAGACAACAATGACATCCAACAGAAAACACTCGACTCACGGAACATACAATAATCATGCACCATCAATGTCCGCCTTGCACAGAACTCAGCTCAAGACTCTCTCAAAACCGAAAAAAACTCCCTCGACATTTGCACAGACAGACAGCACCGTAAACAACTCGAACTAAAGACCCTCATCCCTCTACCAACAACCGAAGCACTCACTAACGACAATTACACTCACTCTCTCTCTCTCTCTCTCTCTCTCTCTCTCTCTCTCTCTCTCTCTCTCTCTCTCTCTCTCACACAAAACGTTGGGAAATGCTAAATACAAACAAATTTATTCATCCCTCTATAATTCTCCCCCCTTTTAGCATTTCCCAACCAACACCTTTCACACTGCATTCAAATCGCCTTACGTAACACCCACGGGTGCTCACTAGCAGGTCCTCTAGATCGCGTTCGCGGGCACGCAATCATTCTCTCAGAATCATTCTCTCTTCTAGCAACATTCAAACTCACATCTTCTCCTCCATTCTCTCTCAGATTCACGCTATCTTCTTCACTATTACCACTCTCAATTTCATCCACAATCTCATCTATACCCTCTAACTCGTTCCCAAATACCTCCCCAAGTCTTCAACTAACCCATCCCATTCGCTCATTGACCTTTCCAATTCTTGCAACGATTCATTCATGCTTTCAATCACTCGTCTATCACTGCTACGCTCTCTTACTCTTACACTTTCGCTCACCTCCAACCGTTCACTTACCCCTACACATTCAGTCAACTCAGTTATATCAAACCCGCATATGCTATACGTTCTATTCATACCATCCCATTCATCCGTATTACACGCTTTATCACTCATTTTCACTTTGGCATTCACACCCCTATCACACAACTTACGATCACTCCGTTCACTTACGTTCTTCCCTTTCTTACGTTTCCTACCATACTCTATCAAAACAAATTGCTGATCCTCCATACACAAGCTCTCATGCATACTTGGTTCACCCACATTCGATTTCAACCATTTATACACCCCATTCTCTCTCACATATTCGGTACATCCTTCCATCTACTTAATTGGTTATGATGCGCTCGTATTTCTCTCACACTACCATCTACACATGCTTCCCCTACAACATAACTAAGCCCACTGGGACCAACTTCCAACACCTCATACGGACCCTCAAATTTTTCACGCACTTTATTTACATTCAACCGCCCTTTCTCGATTACTTCTTTCAACACTTTCTCACCCACCTTGTAACTTTCAAACCTCTCATGCGCCTTCTTCCATACCTCCCTATCATTCTCAGATATACCCAATCTCGGTCTCACTATCTTTTCAAAATTTAATACATATTTACACGGAGACATACCAATACCCTTATGCACGGTGGCGTTGTATACCCACAACGCTTCGCCCAACATTTACATCCCAATCATTATCACATTCACTCATCATCGTAATATCTCTGTCAACGTTCTCACCGTTCGTTCCGCCAATCCATTCGCAATGGGCATATCGGCGTAGAGTAAACATGCTCTATGCCCCAATCACGCAACATTTGCTCAAACTCCCATCCAACAAATTCAGGCCCATTGTCACTCAACATTCGCGTCAGCTTGCACACACACATTGGCAACATCACTTGACCCACCATTCTCGCTACAGTCTCACTCTTTTTGTTCCGAATCGCTACCGCATATGCAAACTTACTCAAATGGTCTACCATTACAACCATTCCCACATGCCCTGTAGCAGTCACAGGCAACGACACACAATCAATCACAACCATCTCAAATAACTTTCATCTGCAATCGCAACACAGGTGGATTCGCATGCACACTCTGATACTTACCCTTCTGACAGTCCGCACACGCAATCGCTACATCCGCACAAATTTTACTCAATCCAGGCACATACAATCTCTCTCATACATTCCCATAATTTATTTTTCCCCAGATGCCCAAACCTATCATGCACCAATAAACACATACCCACGGCTGCGTCTTCCGAAAATACTGGCACATACACTTCCCCATCCCACACTTCCCCATCCCATATTCCTTCCTGATGCAAAAAATAAACTATACCTTTACATACAACAAATCTCTTAGCACTTCGCTTATACACTTCTAACTCAGACGGCCAACTTCCTACTCTTACACCCCTAACACACACTCTCTTAACATATTTATTTTCATGCACTGATTTTGCATCTGCTTAATTTCCTCTTCACTCAACAAATCATTTTCACTCCTTGCAATATCTACCATACCTACAAAACTAGTTTTAGACACATCCCTCCTTAACCTTCGTTATTTCCCTGCTGCCCTTTCCTAAAATTCCCTCCCGACATCCACACTTATATCATGCATTCTCATAAAATCAATTCCTAATAAAAACATGTTGGCATATCATTCTCGTCCATGACTACAAAATTATGTATTATTTCAAATCCCCCTAACTGAATTTTTAATTGTACCTCCTCCCATACTAACACACTCCCTTGTCCCAAACCATGTATCCTTACACTCGTTGATTTTCTTTTTATATCCCAATCGCACCTTTCCAATTCACTAACTACTGTACTACTCACTAACGACACTTGTGCTCCCGTGTCTACCAAACTACAATATTCACTCTGATTCACCACTACATTCGTTACTAATTTACCTTTCGCTTCATGCATACACGCTCTCATGGCTACATTCACCTGCTTAGCTTCCTCACAACCATCCTCATCGCATTCATCTTCAACGATATCCTCAACCCTACCCCTTATTCCCTCATTTTCCCCACAATCACCTTTCTTAACCAGCCAGCTACAAGTATCCTTTCCACAGTGAACATTTAAAATCACATTCGTACCACTTTCACTCACCCTTCCTTTATACTCCACCGGCCTATTCCATCCAAAGAACAATCGTACTGTAATTTTAAACATTTCCGCCACTACCAACAACACTTTCACTAACTTTTCCTCCTCATCCAATTCCCTTCCTTCCTCATGCACTCCTCCTTCCGGCATCTCATTCATCACCTTTTCACGCAACTTGTTCATGCTCGCAGGTACTCCGTCAATCAACCCATTTGTTTCCAAACTACTCAACCCCCCAAACAGACATTCCCACACTCGATTCTCCCCTACATACTGTTGCTTTACCACAAATCCTACAGGTACTTGGTCCGGGTCCCAGTCGCTCCTAACCCTATCATCTCGTTCAGTCCACATACGCGACATAGCATCTGCAACAATATTCTGTCTACCTTGTACATACTCTACCTTAAAACTAAACTCATTCAAATCCTCTATCGTTCTCGCAATTCTAGCATTCACACTCTCCTTTTTAACCATATATACTAGCGGTCGATGGTCCGTCCGTATCACAAAATCTACCCCATACAAAAATACTTTCAACACTTTCACACAAAACCTTATAGCAGCCAATTCCTTTTCAATCACCGAATATTTCAACTCTGCCTTTCCAAACGCCTTGCTCACATACGCAATTGCTCTCAATTGTTCTCCCCCATTCGCCTTCTGCATTTGTACCAAGCATCCTCCCATACTATACTTACTTGCATCCGTATACAGTTCTAGTTTATTCGCATTCTCACTATAGTCTGGGAAAGCCAACGTCACGTCTCTTGCAGCCTCCTCTTTCAATCTCTCGAACGCTTCGATCATTCGCTCATCCCATTTCAATCTTACACAATTTCTCTTCCCGTCCATTCAGTAAGTGGTTTCCGATCCTGAACAATCTTATATAAACTTCCTTCCAAACTCAATTAAACCCAAGAATCCCTTTCAACTCACCACGGTCCGGGGACGTGGAAATTCCTTACCTTATTCACGAACTTATCACTCTTCCTTACACCTCTTCCACTCACCATATGCCCTAGAATTCCACCTCCCCAGCGAACCAAGCACACTTTCCAAGTTTTACTTTTATTCCTACTTCTTCCAACCTTTCTAACACTCGTTCAAGCAGTTCCATATTCTCTTCTACAGTCTCACTCGCAATCAAAATATCATCTATAAAAACAGTTACCTTCTTGCGATCAAACCCAGCCAGAACCACATTCATTGCCCTTTGGAAAGCAGCAGGCGCATTAGCCAGTCCGAAACTTAATCTCCGGAACTGGTAGTGGCAGGAACTACTAGAAAAGGCCGTAATATGCCTGCTCCCTTCCTCCAGAGGCATCTGGTAATAGCCCCTTACCAGATCTAATTTTGTAAACACTTTCATTCCATTCATCTTGTACACACAATCAGAGACCACATTCATCGGGAATCGCTCTTTCACAGTTACTTCATTCACCTTCTGATAATCCACACACATTCGCAAACTTCCATCTGGCGTACGTACCGGTACAATGGGGCTATTCCAGGCGCTCGTACTCCTTTCAATCACTCCCACCCTCTCAAGCTCCTCACACTGCTCCTCTATCTCACGATTGATAGACGGAGAAAAATGTCGGGGACGCTGATATATAGTGTCGTCTTCAGAATTATTTTAAATTCGGAAGCTTGATCCCCAAAATCCTCGTCACCACGACTCAATGCCCCCTGCCTATCCCACAACATTCTCCTCAAGCGTTCTCTTACATTATCACTTACATTTTCATCTACCTTTACTCTTTCTTTCAACTCCTCATACGTCCAATCATTAGCTCGTTTCAAATCACCTGTCATCACCTGCCGTACCTTCACGTACCTCTCATCATCCACATTCACCAACGCACGTAATATTCCCACGTAATCTCCCTCACATATTCCTCGGACTCGCTTCTTCCTGACACTTTCGGCAATGACGTTATATATACACTCGGATCTCCCATGTTCAAAACCCCATCATATACACACACATTTGCCCTGACTAATTTATTTATGTCTATTCCCTCAACCACATACTCACACCTATCATTGTTGGCTATCCCGAGGCTATCGGCCATGCCACTTTCACACTCAACTTCTCCAATCTCATGTGGCACTTTTACCCTCTCTGTCGCAATTACAGGCACTCTCTTCCACAATTTTTGCTCAACCCTACCATCCTTCCCCAAATACAATTCCCCAAGCACATCCCCTTTCATACGTAATTCAATTACATTCATACTAGGACGGACCACCATCCGCATTTTTCAAAAACTCACATCCCAATAAAATATATTTATCATTCGTACTCTCAATCACACAAAAATCACTTTCATCCATCACTACACCCCGATTTCTAACCGTTCACACACTCTTCCAACCACTGCTACCCCTAAATTTCCAATCCCTCTTACTTCCCCTGACAATTCCTAATCTCACGTATTCCTCAATTTTCACATCCATTCTTAAATATGACATTCATACTACACCCGGTATCTACTAGGGCAATCAATCTTACTCCTTACAACACACTTGCACACTCATGCACTCGTTAGTCTTTCCAGCAAAACCTCCCTCATGCAACAACCCCTCACGTACATGCATCACACGCACCGCTTGCATCCTGGAGGATCCACCCATTTGAACCCCCTTCACACTCAGTTTCCTGAATTCACTGTCACAGTCACCCTCTTTCGTCTACATACACTTGATACATGCCCTTCCATTCCACATTCGTCACACTTCGCTCTCGGTTCTGAACACATTCTCGCATAATGCCCATTCTTACCACAGTTGCCACATATTACATTCACTCGGGTACCCCTACAACCATTAGCAATATGACCCACCTGTCCGCACGGTAGCATTTAACCCCCTATCTTTCGTACACTCCCTTACCAAATGTCGATTGCCCACACCGAAACACGCTCCTAAAGCCCACCTACACTCATTCTTTGTATGTCCTTCCTTTCCACATCTAAAACACTTAGCTCGACTTCCACTCATCGACCTTCCCCCTTTGTACACTACTATCCCTAACCCGTCCAACCCGTTGTTCCCTTACAAACCCACCATTCATCCTCCCTGGCACCTCCACATTACTTGCTCTTACACTCCTATCTATTACACTATCGGCCATTCTCATTGGGCCCCTCAACGCTGCATCCCTAAAGCTTCCGAACTCTGGTACTCTCTCATCTACCCCAGCCCTTACACTTACACTTCTGCTCTCTTTTATAACCCTGTCAAGCTCATAATCTTCTACAATTTCCAAAATTTCTCCCCAAGTCAACCTTTCATTCGTCCATCTTTTCTTCTCCTTCCACTTCAAGTTCACAAATTCTCTAACTCCATCTGGCACTGTCCCTAACAACTTCCCGTACTAACTCCTTACATTCATCTATCCCATCATCCCCAAACTTCTTCCTTGCCAACGTCTCCAGCCTACAAGCATACAGTGACAAGGTTTCCCCAGCTTTCATTCTTGCCTCATCAAATTCATTCTTCCTCTTATACTTAACACTCGCTTTCATACACCTCGCTTGCTCAACTAGTCTAGCTTTCACTTTGTCATACTCAACATCCCCCACACTCATAATAACCCTATACATATCAAGCAAAAACCCAGTCAAATATTCTCCTAATTCTCGTGCCCACACTCTCTTACTTTCCCCATACTTATCCTGACAAAACCTTTCATACTCCCTAAAGAAATCATGCACATCCCTACTTCCATACTCATTATACTTTTCACACCAGGGTACCTCCCTCACATACATAGCCTTTCTCACTTCTTTCTCACTTTCACTCTCACTTTCGCTACTTTCACTCTGTCCTTTCATACCCTCTTCCGAATACAAAGAGTCCACTTCCGCACTTACATTCATCTTACTCATTACACTCTTCTTCCCCCTCTTTTTATCCATTTTTATCCACACCTCCATCCACCTCACTATCACTACTGCCTTCACCCTCTCCCTTCTTTCCTGCCTTTCCCACTTCCTTACCCTTCTTACCAGTTTCCTTTCCTTTCCCTTCTTCCCTTTTTCTCCCCATGACTTATCCTTACTTTCCTCTGTTCCTTCCCTTGCTTTTCATTCCCCTTTTCCTTACCCTGCCTCTCATTCCCTCGTTTCTTACTTCCTATTCCCATATCACTTTCATCACTCACGCTTCCATTCACTTCTTCCTCCTTTTCTTTCTCTCTTGCCCCTTCACACGTTCCAGAGAACCTGCCTCCAACAGCCCCTTCTCCAAAAACACCCTTGAACATACCTTTCACAATTTCTTCCACACCTTTCATCATTCCCTCCAACTTTTATCCATCCTCTCTTCCATTCTCTCTTCGGACTCTTTCATCTCTCCCTTTCATTTCTTCTTTTGCACTTCTTAGCATTCCCCCATCTCCTCCAACTGACTCCTCAACTCCTCATTCTCACTCCTCAGCCTCCCATTCTCCTCCTCCAGCCTACCCTGGAGTTCCCTAGCCACTCAGAGTTCCTCTCTCAGTTTCTCTATCTCACTCATCCTGACCTCTTACTCTCACTCTACCCACCACAAACAATCCTAACGGCTATTATACAACAGCCCCACGTTGGGCGCCAAATATTATGTGGCGGGATTTTAAAACACAAAAAAAAATACACAACACAGATACACTGAACATATAACCACATACAATACTCACTATGATCCTCGGTTGCTGGGAGATGGTTGAGGGTGTCCACGGTCACCAACACGGTAGACAAAATTCACAAACAACCGGAAAACAGACTTCCAACCAAAAAAAACGAGCAAAAAGAAAGAGACACATGCACAGACAACAATGACATCCAACAGAAAACACTCGACTCACGGAACATACAATAATCATGCACCATCAATGTCCGCCTTGCACAGAACTCAGCTCAAGACTCTCTCAAAACCGAAAAAAAACTCCCTCGACATTTGCACAGACAGACAGCACCGTAAACAACTCGAACTAAAGACCCTCATCCCTCTACCCACAACCGAAGCACTCACTAACGACAATTACACTCTCTCTCTCTCTCTCTCTCTCTCTCTCTCTCTCTCTCTCTCTCTCTCTCTCTCTCTCTCTCTCTCTCTCTCTCTCTCACAAAACGTTGGGAAATGCTAAATACAAACAAATTTATTCATCCCTCTATAATAGGAGTGCCATTGGGCACTCCCCCCTCCCAAGATGCTTCTGTTTTTAGATGCACCAACTGAGAGATGGGCTGCACACCTGAAAGAGCTGTTAGTTTTGGGTGTGTCACACCAGAATGACAGGCACCTCCACATCAATGTCCTGTTGGAACTCAAGGCAGCTTTTTAGCTCTTCAAAAGTTTCAGGACTGAGTGATGGGCACTCCGTGGTGTTTATGAGTGACAACACCATGGTGGTGGCATATGTCAACGAGCAGAGAGGGCTAGTTTCCTTCCAGCTATATGAGTTGGTGGTGTAGGTATGAGTGATTGCTGGTGCACTCGGTAGAGCGGTCAGCCAGGTACATTCCTGGGTCCCATAATGTAGTGGCAGACAATCTCATCGCCAGAGTCAGATGATAGGGATGGAATGGTCCCTACACTAGTACATTGCAGAGAGGTTATTCGATCTTTGGGGGTCTTCTGATCATAGATCTATTTGTAACCCAGTACAACAGTAAGCTACCGGTGTATTGCTCAATCGTACTGGACCCATGGGTGGCGATGAAAGAGCATTCCAGCACCCATGGAACAGCCTAGAGACATATGCCTTCCCTCTGTTCTGTCTGATTCGTCTGGTGGTCAGTAGGTTCTTGATCACCCTGAATCTCAGGCTGACTCTGGTGGCTCCCAAGTGTCCTTACACTGAGTGGTATCCAGACCTGCTAGCTCTGCTGTCCAAAGTGTCAAGAGAGATTCCCCCATGGCACTTCACACCTGGAGACTATCCAGTGTCTCCTGCGAGTGAGAGGCTTTTCTCGCCGCACAGCAAAGGAGATATCTGGATACCTGCAGAAATCCTCAGCAGCTGTGTACCAGGGGAAATGGGGCGTCTTCTGTAGTTGGTGTTGTTGTTGGGATATTTCTCGGGTCAGAGCTACTCTTAAGCAGATAGCGGATTTTTTGTCTATCTTCACCAAGAGAAGCTTCTCTCAGTTGCGGCCATCAAGGGCTATAGAGCTGCCCTTGGCCAAGTCCTCCGGTTGAAGGCGGGTAGACCTCTCATCCCCATGGGAGATCTCAGTGCATTTGAGAAACTTCGAACAATCTCGCTCACTCAGGAAATTCAGGCCCCATGGGTGGGATGTGACTTGTTTCAAGGAGCTTAGCTCATGTACTGTAGGAGCTGTTGAGAGAGTCATCAGACAGGGATCTGACCTTTGAGACTGTTTTCTTGCTTGCCTTGGCTTTGGCAAAGAGACTAAGTGACCTTCTTGGCCTTCCCTTCGATGTTCAGCGTTCGAGATGATTGGCATCTTTTACACTCAAGTTTGTCCCAGAATTCGTAGCAAAGACTCAGAATCCGGCGGTCCCTGATGCCAGATTCGAGTCATTTTCGATCCCCTCCCTAGAGGACTTGGTAGCTAATGAGGCAGGTAGTGAACTGTCACACACTGGAATGGCGAGTCATGCAGGTGAGTCTGTATGAAAGGAGTGCCCTGTCTTTCATCTATTTGTGGATTTTTAGATGAATGTCCCCCCCTCTCTCTAGACAAGGGGTGAGAAGGATCAACAATGAAACAAACCTGTTGGTTTTTATTAGCAATTTTATAGTGTCCGACACTTTTGGGTTCATCCAAGCCTTTATGGAATTATGCTGCAAACTCCTTACTTGATACCCAGAAGTGTAGCAGTTGCAACAATCCTGTATGTTCAACAAGCTAGAAGTGCAGGATTCCTTCTTCAGCTCTACCAGACCAGAAAGGTATTCCTAGGTGGGAAGAACTACCAATTGGTTCCGAGATATACCCAAACTTCACCCTCCAATGGGTAAGTCTCCTATGTAAAGAATGAGGGTTTGTGTTTGTGTAGGAAGAAACAGCACATTTATAAGGTAATTTGTAGTTTTCCCAACATACAAACCTGAGTTCTTTACATTTGCATCCCACCTCAGCCACCTCTCATTCTGGTATTGGGCCAAAAGGCAAAGTGGAGTGCAGACTGACTAGTGGGTGGGGCTTTCCCCCACCATTGGTAGTTAACGACCTTGTCTGAACGTTAAAGGGGTGCTCCAGCTAGTGTTTGTACGATGAATTCTATGTAAAGAACTCAGGTTTTTATGTTAGAAAAAATACAAATGACTTTGAAAATCTGCTGTATTTACCTTCTACTCTACCACTTCCTAAACTTGTCTTATCACTGCTGTCTAAACCAACTTCATATCTAGCTAATTGTTATAAAATTCTACTAACTATTGGACTACTTTCCCTGAATCCCTGGAACTCGTTGAGCTCTGTACCTAATTCAGGGACCACATCAGCATTGTGAAATACTTCCTGCTTGGTATTTTCCCATTCTAGTTCATTATCCATCTTGACTAATCCTTCAGCTTATACTCCTGTGCTGACACCATCCTTATTTTTCTACCTTTTTCCTTCTTCTTCCAGTCTTAACTGTCTCCTTTAAAACTAAATATTTCTCTTCTAGGAAATTTTCCTCTAGCTTATTCACACCATCCTCCATTCTTATCCGCATCCATTCATTCACCGGATGACTTCATATATTCTGCATATATATATGCAACTGACTGTGATGTGCTCCAATCTCACATGCACGTCTACCGTCCTCCGCAGGCTCCAACAAATAACTTAATCCACTTGACCACACTTTAATCTCAACATAAGTCCTCTCATATTTCTCCTCAACCTTAACTACATTCAATCTTCCTCTTGTTACAACCTCTTTCAACACTTTTTCACCGGAAGTGCAATATGAAAGACGAGACCATAAACCATATAGCAAGCAAATGTCCGACACATGCACAGAACCAGTACAAAAAGAGGCATGATTCAGTAGCAAAAGCCCTCCACTGGAGCCTGTGCAAGAAACACCAGCTAGCTTGCAGTAATAAGTGGTACGAACACCAACCTGAGGGAGTGATAGAAAATGATCAGGCAAAGATCCTTTGGGACTATGGTATCAGAACAGATAGGGTGATATATGTCAATAGACCAGACTTGATGCTGATTGACAACATCAAGAAGAAAATATCACTCAGTGACGTGGCAATACCATGGGACACCAGAGTAGATGAGAAAGAAAGAGAAAAAACTGATAAGTATCACGACCTGAAAGTAGAAATAAGGGATTTTGACAAAGGAAAAATCTATTTCTGAGGCGAGACCTGTGTCACCCGGTGAAATTACCATTAAGCACTAATTTCTAGGTGTAAGTATTGCTAAAAATACCAAGAGAAAAAAGCTATAAGGAATGCTGGGGTTACTACCCCCAGTTCGATCATCTATAATCAAACAGATGTCGGTATATATATGGGTGAGTGTATGATGTCACTATCACAGGCCCCTGCTCTGTAGAAATCTCCAATGTCAACAACCCCGGAAAGTGAGGAGCCGACCTACAGCCAACACTCACCGCCCCGCCAACCAACGCCTCCAGCGCCATCTTGAACCATTCCAGGCTAGCCCCCACCCCCCAAGCTTGGTATGTCTACCAGGGTGGGAGACTGAGAATATGGGAGGGTCACCGGGTGACACAGGTCTCGCCTCAGAAATAGATTTTTCCTTTGTCAAAATCCCTTTTCTGAGCTCAACCTGTGTCACCCGGTGAAATTGTTACAGAGAATCATACAAAGCTTGGAGAAACCTTCCAATAAAACAACCATTTAGATGGAAATAAATAAAAGTACCAGTACAAATTTAAGTTTAATTACCCCAGTAGCAAAAATATACAAGAATAATGAACAGTCAAACATGACTAATGACTAGGATAAATCTGTATCAAAACTGTAAGGTACCAAGACTTAAATGCTAATAATTATAAAAATGAAAGGTACCAAGAAACTTAAACACTAAGACAATAATAAATATACAATATCACACGTTCAGGAGTCAGGTTGTGAAGCATGCCTGACCTAAGATTAGAAGGCAAGGTAAATAAATGAGGCAGGCAGGCGAGAGAGGAAAGGACAGGGTAATTGAAATCAATACACTAATCAAGGGCGGAAGGAACAATGCTTCCTGCAGCCACTGTAGAGAACTTCAGAGCTTCCAGTGATTTAAGATAGTGGCGTTTGAAAACTGATGGTGATTTCCAGCCCGTATATTTTTTAAGATCTTCGAAATTCATATTATGGAAATAATTATTGGAGGTGGCCACTGCTCGGATATCATGAACCTTGGGTACTGAATCCGGGTTAGCTTGTTTAATAAAGTAAAGTATCTGTTGTCTGATGGCCTTTAAGGAAAGTGTTCCTCCTTTTTCCCTGATAAAAAGAGGACCAGACAAAACCTGAGAAGTTCTATGTAAATAAGCCTTTAGGGTAGTGACTGGGCATAAGGATGGATCCTGTGGAAGGGGGATAATCTTCCAAGGGGACCATCTATCCTGTGGATCTTCATTCTTAGCTAAAAATCTTGGATCCGGGGATAGTAGAACTTCTCCTGACGGGAGGAAATCAACATAGTTCGAACCTCTAGAGAGAGCGGACAGTTCAGAAATTCTGGCACCTGAAGCTAGGCTAATTAAGAATATCTTTTTTAAGGCTGACTTTGCTGTGGTAATAGTACTCGAAGCCAGACCTTTTTCAAACAATGACCTAAAGAATGATATTGCCAGATTCGTGGTCATTACTTGAGCCTCAGATTCTATCAGGAATGATTTTAACTTTTTAACTGCTGAATCATACTGTCTGAGAGTAGAGTCCCTCTTATCTGATTCTAAGAACAGTGTATTAACAGGATCAATATCCGCACCTCTCTGAGCAGCGAATTTCATGAAGTCCACAAAGCCAGGGCACTTTGAATTCTTGAGGAAGCTGACACAGTCCGAGTTTGTACTATTTGGGTCAACTGTGGCCTGGGTATTTGAATGCGCCGGAGCTTCAACTCCAGAAGAAGAGAAACCAACTGCTCTTCGCCAGTTGGGTGCTACCAGAGCCACTTGACCTTTGAATGACCTGAGTTTGTGCAAAACTTTCATCAACAGGTTTATTGGTGGAAACAGATAGATTTTCTGCCACATGTTCCAATCTATTGACATTGCATCTGTGGAGTGAGCCAGAGGGTCCAGGTTGGGAGCAACGTAACATGGAAGTTTGTGGTTGCTCTCTGTGGCAAACAAGTCTACCTGGAGACCTGGAACCTGACGATAAACCCACTCAAATGAAGTTGTGTCCAAGGACCATTCCGACTCCAGCAGAGTTGTCCTGGATAGAGAATCTGCAATGACATTCCGGACTCCTGCCAGATGGGTGGCTGACAAGTGCCAACTGTGCTTTTTTGCCAGGGAGAAAATGGCTATCAACACTTGATTGATCCGGCTCGATTTGGAGCCCCCCCTGTTTATACAATGCACTACTACTGCACTGTCCAAAACCAGCCTGAGAGTAGATTACAGCCGTCGCTTCCGTCAGGCACAGGGAATTCATAGATCGACTCAGCCTGCACCTGGCTTCGAACTCTGCCTTCAGAAGAGCCTCCAGAAGCTTCGGAAGCTGTTCGCTAAACAGTGTCGAAGCGCAGTCCGGGTCGAGTCTGCCCACCGTAAATGTGGCTGGAGCTCCTGACCAAAATTCTGAATCTCCGGGGAAGACGAGGGAAGTGGGATCTGTCTCCCGGAGCTGAGGCAGCGGTTTACCCTCTATGCATGCCTGAGAGGTCACCAAGGCTACTTTTGACATGCAGGGAGTGGGAACTTTATCCCCCAAAGAGAACATAGTAAAGTTCCCTTTGAAGGGGGTCAGCTTGGTATTATCTGCCTCCACTCCGTCAGGGTGCACAGTAAGGCAGACTGAGCTTGGTCCCTCGGGAAAATAACTGTTTCCTTAGGGACCTTGTCTGATCTAATCCATGCCTCTTCCGTCAACCTGGTGTAGCCTGGGTAGGGAGGCACCAGGTCGGGTGGGAAGAACTCCAGCTCTTCCAACCTGCGAGTCCCTAAACCCTCAATAGTAAGGGTATCTTCATGCTAGGGAGCATGAAGAGCCAAATGCCAAGGGTTTCCTTTATCAAAGGGAGGAAGGGTAGAGGCATCTGGAATGGGGTGTGACTGCCCGCCCCTCGGGCGCATGAACCCGGAGAGCACGCTCTCCTGGTTCTGCATCCTCTCAGCTAAAGACTTCCAATGGTCATCGGAAGCCTTAAGGCCCGAGGCGAGCTGAGAAGAGAGATGGCTCAATCTATCCTCCACCTTCTAAAAGTCTCAGGGTCAAAAGCAGACTGAGGGGGGGGGGACTCACCTTAGCTGCCCTAGATCTCGACCCCTTGGCAGGGGGAGTAGCCTTGCTAGTCGAAGCCACCGGACTAGATGCCCGTGACTTCAAGGGAGGTAGAGGAGTAGCCTTATGAGAGCCAGGAGCCTTGTAGCCCTTAGACTTCAAGGTCTTCTTCACCTTGGGGACAGCAGATCTAGACCTGTCCTCAAGTAAGACAACTTCTGAAAACCCTGAAAGGAAGAAGTTGATGAAGAAGGAGAGTTAAAAAGGGAGCTCGCTCCCCCTGCCTCACTTACCTCCTTACCTCCTACCTGGTCTGATTCTACGTTCATGGGTTCCAGGTCGAGGTTAATGGCCGCCACTTCCTCCGTCACCTCCCCGCAAAGGTTGTCATCTTGGGGGGGCTGCATCTCGACCCGGATCTGCTCAATTAAGGGGGCGGCTACTTCAGTTGGAACTGCAGCAGAGATCCGGGCACCGGGTAGAGAAGATTACAGATGAACTCTGATAGAACGTAAGGCTTCCCCGACGGGACGTTCCTCCCAATCCCGCTGACCCAAGCCTTCAGGGTCGTCATCGAAGAGTCATGGGAAGGATGGTTGGCCTGGAAGAGAACAAGGGCTTACTAAACCAGACACTAAACGTTATTAAAAAATATAAGCAATATAAGCAATACAGTCAAGTAAGACTAAAGGCTAGCGGACTTGAAGCTTACCGACTCGTCCATCACCTGCTCATACAGAGTGTAGCATACTTCACAACCGTCCGGGTGCCAGACGACCAAATCCCCCACCCGGACTGCACAGCCGGAATGGGAACGGCAAACCACATGGCCGTAAGGTTGGTGCAAGACTGCTGTGCACCCGGGCTCCTGACAGCGTACCATCTGTAAGTGGATATGTACATGAGTATGCTAATTAAGGCGCGCCGGAGTAGAGCCGGTGGAGATAGAAGCCTTAAAATAGTGATGGAGCATGCTTGTTGACAAAATTAAAACCTGCCGGAGTAACCCGCCTGAATAATTATAATATACAATACATGAACAGATGAGTTAAGGACCGCTGGAGTAAATCCTGCGGTTACAGTACACCTTAACCTAAGATCATGCAACATTTCAATAGCAATTAATATGAAATACTAAATCAAAACAAACACTTCCGGACTCCGGCAGTGTAACATAATGGTCAACTTAAATGTGTAAACAGCAGTACATGGCTGGTTATGATATTCCGTCCTGGATGCCTCAGACATCCCGCTGCTTCAAACCTATGGTAACGGCGGGGGAGCCGAACTCAAAATTGAATCGACCTTCTCGCTTGTGGCGGAGAACAGGTAGTGAAAAGCGTCAACCGACCGAAAACCAAACCCACCGGAGTGGCAGTGGGCAAGAAAGCAACGGGAGATCCGAATAACCGAGCGGAAAAGAACCAGTAAAAGTCAAGATCGAAACCCTGGACTTGTGTACGATGCTCTGGCTAACCCGGAGGAAAGTGAACAAACGAGACACTAGCGAGATGGCGGAAACCGTAAGGCGGAGGCCGGATAGGTGGGAAACACTCATCCGGACTCCGGCCTAAACTCCCCACGGGGTGCCAGTCATAAGAGACCGACGTCCCTCACGCGGGGAGGGAGAAGATTACACGCCACACGCTAAGGAGCAGGAAGGGAATAACAAAATGGAGGGGTCTAGATAGAGCGGCCAGGTGGATGGGAAAAATCCCCCGGACACATATAGAAACTTCCCACGGGGTGCTGGTCATGGAGACCGGCTTCCCTCACGCAGGGAGAAACTAAAGACACCCACCAAATGTTACAGAACGGGTAAGGAAAGCTAGGATAATAACGTGAAAAACTCGAACTACCTATGACTCCCAACCCTCCCCCAATGTCAAAGCTTTTGACTGGGAGAAGGTGAAAGAGGAAGGAAGGGGGGGGGGTTGGGAGAGAAATTCCACGCGAGGTCTGGCCACCCACCAACACCGACAGACTGGGTAGATAATAGGCTACGTATTGAGGAGACCCCTACCTATACTAACCCACCTCCCGAAACCAACTGGTCCGATGAGATATACCAGAACAGAGGAAGGGGGGAAAGTGGGGGGGAGGGGGTCTCCAAGGCCTAAGAACACCCTCAAACATAACGGTACGGTCGGATGGAACCAGAAAACCAGGAACTCCTCAACCAACCGACGCCTCCCTCCCAGCCTCAAAACAACATGGTCGGGGGAGAAGGAAGTCGAGACACATGCAAAATGCCTAACTTAAGTAGCCTAACCCCCCGATGGCAGACGAGAGGAATATAAATGTACACAAAAAATTATATAAGAACTTGCGCTACATGTGGGAGCGGGATGATAACAAAAATGGCCGCCCCTGACACGAGCCAAAGAAATTTCTTAATCCAAAAATATACATGTCATCCATCACTATATATATCAGGTAAACCGTTAGAAAGACAGTACCACCTTGGAGGATATATCTTTCAACACGAGAGGAAAGTGCCTACGAAAAGTTAGCAATAAAACGACACAAAAACGAGAGGGGAGAGGCTCCCCAAGCAATACAATTATGTTATGATACTGGCACCACATCCCCCATGACGAAAGAACAATCCATCCAAAAGGAACTTCCTGAAGGGGTAAAATCACATAAACACAAAATAGATAATATATATAACACAGTGAAACGCCCGCAGAAACACGCTGCTAAGGCATTCCAACAAGGCCGATATGGCGAGGCGAGACGAACGCGGAGGAACGCTGGATATATTTCACCTCGTAATATTGAATTAGAGGTCAAATAAACGCCTCAATAACTAACAAACCCCACAAGAAGATGGTACTTAACTTAGTCGCGGTGAAATCCTGAGAGGAAGACATAATGGGCCAAAAAACGGCAAGGAAAAACCACAAGCACAAGCAAAGGGTACAACGATGAAGGCGTGCTAAAATGGAATGGTTCAAGATGGCGCTGGAGGCTTTGGTTGGCGGGGCGGTGAGTGTTGGCTGAAGGTCGGCTCCTCACTTTCCGGGGTTTTTGACATTGGAGATTTCTACAGAGCAGGGGCCTGTGATAGTGACATCATACATTCACCCATATAAATACCGACATCTGTTTGATTATAGATGATCGAACTGGGGGTAGTAACCCCAGCATTCCTTATAGCTTTTTTCTCTGGTATTTTTAGCAATACTTATATCTAGAAATTAGTGCTTAATGGTAATTTCACCGGGTGACACAGGTTGAGCTCAGAAAAGAAGGATATGGGATATACCAATGGAAATTGTACCCATAATCATAGGAACACTAGGGACAATCCCAAGATCCCTGAAAAGGAACCTGGAAAAACTGGATGCAGCAGTAGCTCCAGGACTCATGCAGAAGAGTGTGCTACTAGAAACAGCGCACAAGTGAGAAAAGTGATAGACTCCTAAGGAGGCAGGACGCAACCTGGCACCCCACTATAAATACCACCCAGTGTAATAGGGTGACAGCGATAGACAAAAATGAAAATAATAATAATAATAATAATAATTCAAATTTTGTTAAACAAAATGGCAGTTTCAACAGCATTTATTTTATATAGTAAACGCTCAGTTCGCCTATCAATTGTTTTTCTTATGCTGGAATGGTTGCGAGCAATTGACTAATATTCATTTCCGTTGGTATAGTGATGTGTAGAAGGTATCTCTCGTGGGGTGTCGACTAGTTTTGCCCTTCTCGTAAGCTACAAGCCAACAGACACGGATAAAAAAGGAGAAATCCTTGCATTACAGCCATTGCATCGTGCAATCCTGTCCTGAATGATGCCCTTACGAGAAGGGCGAAACTAGTTGACACCCCACAAGAAATACCTCCTACACATCACTGTACCACCGGAAATGAATATTGGTCAATTGCTCGCAACCATTCCAGCGCAAGAAAAGCAATTGATAAGACGAATTGAGTGTTTACCATATAAAATAAATGCTGTTGAAACTGCCATTTTGTTTAACAAAATCTGTATTAAAGAAGGTCTTTTTCCTAATTTTACAAATAATAATAATAATAATAATAATAATAATAATAATAATAATAATAATAATAATAATAATAATAATAATAATACATCAACTTAATGAACCTTAACCTAACTGATTTCTGTACTTAGCTATATTGCTCTATTTATTTGTTGCTATGCTACAGTTTTAAATATGATGTATTTTTAGATAAATCTCTTAAATTGAATGTTATGTGTGAAGTACACTCTAATTTAGGATAGGAACTATGTGGAATTGCTGTTACTTGTGAGATATCTAGAAAATGTCAAGTGTAGGCTGTAATAAGTATAGGGCATTTGTTATTAAACAGACTTTGTTATTTATCAGAAAACCAGACCCCCAATGCGTCAGTTGAAGTGCTACTGGTTGGAAGTGTTATTATGAAATTGGCTTTTGCACCACCATACTTTACAATAAAGTATGCATATTTAATGTTAAATTGATAGTTATTCATCATAGGATTTCTTGCAGTTCCTGTACATTAAAATTGTCATATAATAACATATGCCACACTTGACACAAGAGGCAGTAAGCTTGATGTTCTAGTTAAGTCATTTGGGTTTTCCTATAATATATTCTAAATGAGTATGTCTCACTATTGTTTACTTTGACAGTGTTCATATATTGAAATTAACTTGTTCATATACAGGACTATTCTTAACACTTCTTTGCTGTTATGGGGACACAACCATTGCCTTTGTATGTGGAGCATCCTCCCATGCAAGCTGGAACAGCCGTTTAATCTTGATAACAAGGTAGTTAACTGATGAAGAGGGGGGATGAGAGGGGGTAACCTCTCACACACCTCCATCTCACCACTTCACTTTCTTCAGCTGTAATTGAGGCAGGTTGCTCCTGTTACCTCTGGATTTTGGATGAGTAGCTTGCTACCATTGTTCTCTGTTACCTTATTCCTTTGCCCTGTGCCTTGTCTGTATTTTGTTGTATTTTGCTGTGTCTTGTGGTCACATTCTTCTTGTATATGGAGAAAAAACATGACCAGCGCCAGTGTGGTGGGTGTGGGAGGCATTGTGGTCACTTCCTGCTTCCCATATTGGTAGATAAGTCCAAGTGGTTTACTGTAATTGTAGAGGTAGGATATACTCACTCCCTTCCTTATGAGAAATGTCCTTGGACTTCACCTCAGAGGGAGAAGCACAGTATGAGGAGGAAGAAGGTCAGGAGGCTTTCACTGGGTTCCTCATGGGGCAACTCCTTTGGTAACACTGCTGAATCCTTTCATTTTCTTCTTGCCACTGGCTGCCATTCCTCTTCCACCTACACCTGGCTTGTCCCTTCTTGGGAAGGGTAATTCTTCTGTTAAAGGTTCTTTCTTTTTTGTTGTATGTTTTTAGTTTCTCACTTCTTACCTTGATTTCCTCTAAGTGTGTCCTTCTGCATCGCTATCGCTGATGATGTACTGTCTCCCTTAGATTAATTATTTTAAGTATGGATATCTCTCAGAAAGGCGTATAGAGATGAGATCGGTAATTTCTTCACTTTAATTAGTACTTAGTATTACAAGGATCAGTACAAAATTAACAAGTTACAGTGGTATAAAACGAAATCACTCTGGAGTAATTAACTTGACTCAGTCTCTATGGGGAACACGGAAGCGAGGGGAGACGTACTCTCCCTTGAAGGAGACAGTTCTGATCTGTTCTCTCCTGGCGTTCTCCAGCCTGTTGCACCCCTGGAATTCTTGTTATCTGCAATCTCCACCTCCTTCTAGCCCTATTGAAAGGATTTATCAGCAAGGCCTCCCCTTCAAATAGTTGATTGGAAGGACTGTAGTGGGTGTGATTCAAATCTCTCCTTAGAGGACTTGATTGGAGGTGATCTTAGGAGGGTGTGTGAAAGGCCCCTCCCTAGTATGTTTGAATGGAGGATGTAGAAGTACATCACTTTGTCCAGCCCCAATTTCCTGGAATTTCCCTGAAAATGCCTCCTGTGAAGGCGGGGTTATAGAACCAACTGCTGTAAGCTTTTTTTGGCTGTGCTGACTCATGATTTAGTTAACTTAATCACGAGGCCACTATTTCCCACTTTTACGACTGTTTTTTATGGCTTTAACGCGATATATTGCTTTTGGGTTCGTGCAAAAATCCTGTCTCGATCAGCGTATTTGAACCGCGATAATAACAACAGCTTTTAGGCATTATCACTGTGCTCTCTGCCTTTCTTTTTATTCTTATGTCTCTCTCCTTCTCTCTCCTAACTTTTTCTCTTCTCTCTCTCTCCTTCTCTCTCCTAACTCTCTCTCTCTCTCTCTCTCTCTCTCTCTCTCTCTCTCTCTCTCTCTCTCTCTCTCTAATTTTCCTACATCACAACACTTCTACAACCTATGATCCAGTTCATCCCTCATCTGAAAATGAGGAAGCCAGTAGGGAGATATCTTCCTTTGGATAGCTCCATAAAATTTTAACAACCCTCAGTATTATAGGTGGTCTAACACATGCTGCCTTCTTGTACTCTAGCAGGAAGAAGGAATGATCAACCAACTTCAAATGTGTGTCTGTTCATGCTTCTAAAGTTCCTGTGACTACATCATCTGCTACAGGTTATCCTTCAGTGAGCAAATAGCTAAGTCAAAAATAGACATTGTGACTTTCCCCTCCTTTCATCAGCCACCCAGTCAGAGTTTAAGGTGACTGAGAAATCTGACAAATCTGAGAAAAAGAAGAAGCATTCTCCCTACCCTTTCTTTTCCTCCTTGTCTTCTTGTAGTTTGTCTTCCCCCCTTCTCCTCCTCATCATCCCTGGACTCTCCCTTTGCATAGGAAAAAGTCCAAGTGGACCCCTCCCTCCTCACTCATCGCCTTGACAGGAGAGCTGAGATGCCAGTTTATCATTCAGTGATCATTGTACCTCAGGCAGGACTGGTGCCACTTTGCATTTCAGAGCTCACACTGGGACGGCTGTGCACAGCCCCTTGCTAACTCCACCCTAAGTCTGCAGACCAGGCGTGGGTTGCAGCTCAGGGTAGCCCCCCCTCCAGCAACTCTGTTGAGTTGCAGCGGGATGGCATGTACAACCTGTTTGCTCACTGTTCAGTGAGTGCACAGCCCCTAGACTATACCCAAGCAAGCAACAGGACAGGTTCTCCCTCACATTTGTCTTGGCGGGTGGGTGATATAGGGGAGACCATGCCACCTCTTTTCACTAGGTGTGCTCATGCTTTCCATTGCACTTACAGTTTGAGCACTTTCACTTAAGGGAGAAATCACTGTTGATCTCTTCCACCTCTCATAGACATAAGGAATGAGAGAAAGGTGGTGCAACCTCTCACTCTTCTCCTCTGTCGTCATACTCATTGTGACTGAGTATTGGAGTAGAGGGGTGTCAGGATCACGTTTAGACCATGAACCCTTAGGTTCCTGTCTGCCTTTTCCATGGAGAGGCTTGTCTGGTGCTGGATGTGTTTGGGAACAAGAGAGGGAGTGGAAGTCTGGTGTGGTCTTTTCTCCAGGAGAGAATCCTGTGGGTCCAGAGGGGTATTCTCCTTTGGAGCCCCTTCAGGCTGAGTTGGAGCAGTGTATTCAGGAGGTTATTTTGCTCATTCATGAGTGCAGTAATCATGGAGAAATGACCCCAGCCTCTCACCTCCTGATGGTTTCATCTACAAAGCTAGCGTTAGGCACTTGCTCCAGAGCTAAAACCATTGGTCAGGTTGCCTCTGTCCCAGTTGGTTCATAGTGTTTTGGGGAAGATGAATGCTATGGTCTGCAGGGTAGGAAGTTTGCTTGCCTTCAGCAGCTTCAGCAAGCTCCTCCCCCACTGCTTTCACAGCAGCGGAGGTTTCACACTGGAAGATGAGGAGACTTCTCTCTGGTTGGATACATCAGTCAGTTGGCTGATAAACAGCATACCACTCAAGAGGGGCTTCTCCTTCTGAGGAGACCAGTGCCTTGGAACCAGAAGTGATGACATTCCTACATGCTATCTCTTGGCTAGACCTGTGGATAAACTCTCTCACAGACTATGCCTCAGTTGAGAGAGTGATGCACAGGAAGTTGTTGGTGTCAGGAGGTAGGGTTCTTACCAGGCACACCATGTTTCCAGCCAGTAGGCAAACCTGGTCTTTTGAAGGAGAGATACAATTCTCTCCTTGTTCTCCCAGTAGGAGTCTCAGGAGAGTAGCTTCTTGCTGCAGAACAGTTTAGTGTTGGGCTTGCCTCTTTACTTTCCTCCGGGAAAAGTAGAGGCCATGGTTGGACTTTGTCAAAAGGATTCCCAGGACTCCCTCTTCAGCTGTGCCATGTCCTTCAAAATCTCACACGGGGCAAAGGCAATTCTGGCTAAAACTTTGGGATCAGCAGAGTCCCTGACATCTGGTGCACCAAAGAAGCCTGTGCTTCAGTAGCTTAGAAGGGAGCTGTAGTCTTCTTCCTCTTCTAGGAAGTGTGGGGAATCTCCCCCACCCTTTATGTCCCTCTTTTTCCAGCCAGTCCAAGAAGGAGGGAAAGGGAAGAAGGAAGGCGGGGGTCATTGAGAATGGTGATCCTCTTCTTCCACAGCCACAAGTTGGGGGTTGCATGTCACACCATTGGACAAAGTGACAGCAACAGGGCGTGGAGCTGTGGACATTATCAATCTGTCCTCCCCAAAATGACAGCAACAGGGAGTGGAGCTGTGGGCATTATTAATCTTACTATCCAGATTCGTGGAAATCTTGGGTGTTGTTGGCAGAGGTGGAAATGATGACAGAGAAAGGTGTTATGGAATCTATAGATTTTGCCCTCCAGGATTTTACACCCACTTTTTCCTTTTAGAAAAGAATTAGGGTTTGGAAACCTGTCATCAACCTCAGTATTGAATGAGTGTGTTTAACAGACTCATTTCATGATGGAAACTATGCATTCTAGATTCAGTCAAAGAGGGCAATGTCATGCTTTTGATAAACCTGCAGGATGCAGACTTTCAAGTAACCATTCATCAGGACTTTCAGAATTACCTCTGCTTTGTCTGTAGTGATATGTTCCAATTCTAGGTCCTGTGCTTCAGACTGGCATCCAGTCCTCATGTGTTTACTTGCATACCCTTTCGAAGGGTACTCATGTTCTGCGTTACCTGGACAATTGTTTAGTCCTGGCTTTGTCCAGGGAGTGCCTTCTTTGGGCCAAGGATCATTTGCTAGCTTTTTGTCTTTATCTGGGGATTGTGAACAATTGGCAGGTCTTATCTCTTCCCAAGGCACATAGCAATAAGAGCCCTCCCTGTGGACTCCATCAGAACAACCTGAGGGAGGTAGCAGTGCAGTTCCTGTCACAACAAGAGCAGCCTGCTCAGTTGCAGCAAGTGGTCTTAGGTCATTTGTCATTGTTGGAGGAGCTCATCCTCATGGGCGTAGCCACCTTTGCTTACTTCATTAGCAACAGCATTGGTTGCCCTCTTGGGATCCTTCCCAACTCATACCCCTGTGCTGGGAAGTGAGAGAAGATTTTTCTTGGTGGCTAGATAATGGACATCTGTTACAGGAGTTTCATTGAGCATCCCCTCATCCAGAGATGCTCCTGTTCACAGACAACAAAAAAGGGATTGGGCTTACACCTGATAGGAGAGTTCACTTTAGGTGTGTGGATGGGGGAACATGCTGCACCTGCACATCAATGTCTATCTTGGTGATGCAAGCAACCTGGTTAGCATTGCAAGCATTCCAAGACCATTTGAGAGTGCACTCAGTGGTGTTGATGAGGGACAACATGACCGTAGTTGTCTATGTTGGCAAACTTGGGGACAGTGTCTTGGATCCTGTGCCAGTTGGCATTGTAGATTCATGAGTGGGTGGCTTCTCAAGTTGTTGAGTTGTCTGCCAGACACATTATGGGCAGTTAAAATATTCTGGTGGATGAGCTCAGTCGCCAGAGTCAGGTGGGGCAGGTTAGAGTGGTTTCTACACCCCCAAAGTAGCAGAGAGGTTGCCCAAGTTATGGGGTCCCCGTGATTGATCTACTTGCTACCAGATTGGACATAAAACTTCCAGTCTTCTTCCAGTCCCATACCATTGTGCAGTGATGGAGGATGCATTACAGCATCCCTGGAATAATCTGGATATATATGCTTTTCATCCTTCAGCCTCCCTTGCAAGGTGATCAAGGGAGTGTTTGTCACTTTAAGTCTTAGGATGACTCTGGTGGCTCCTTGTTGGCCACTTGTCAAGTGGTACGCAGATCTGCTGACAGTTTTGGTTGAGGTACTTAGTCTTTTGTCACACATATTTGCAATTACCACCAGGCAGTGCCTCTCTACCTTCGCAAGTGCAGGGTATCCAGTGCATCCTCTGAGAGAGGCTTTTTTTTGCTGGGCAGCAAGAGAGATGCCTAGGTACTAACATTGTTTCATCCTGAATGTGTAAAAAAAAAGTAGGCCATCATCTGTGATTGGTGTCAGAGTATTTGTTCAGCAGATCACAGACTTAATCATCTACCTTGGCCGGGAGAAGCACATCTTAATTTCCGAAGTAAAAGGCTTTTTTTTTTCAGTCTTATATCAGGTTTTGTAGCTGAAGGGGTTGAATCTCTCCACCTTGGTGGAGTTATCTATACTTATGAGAAACTTGTAGCAGTGTAGACCTCCTTGGAAGCTTTGGCCCCAAAAGTGGGACACTGTGTTACAAAGTCTTTCAGGGCCTCCTTTTGAGCCTCTGTCGCATCTTTAAGGCAGAGACCTAACACTGAAGACTGTTTTTCTCTTGGCCTTAGCCTTGGCAAAGAAGGCTAGTGAGTTACATGGCTTGTCTTAGCTTGTTTGAAACTCAGAAGGGTGAGGATCTCTCTCTCTCTCTTTCATCCTAGAGATTGTAGCTAAGACTCAGAACCCATCAGTTCTGGATGAGAAGTTTGAGAGTGTTTGATGCCCTCTCTCCAAAACTTTGTTGGTGGAGACCTACTCCTTGAGGCAAGAATGTAGGAGACTTTTTGTTAGTACAATTAGGCACAAGGAGGTGTCTAGGAGTACACTTTCTTTCTGGCTTTGTGAGGTTAGCAAGTGGACCCACAGTTCCTCACTGAAGGCATCTGGCCTCCCTTCTCACTTAAGAGCACATAAAGTTAGGGGTGTGAGACTGTCTCTTGCCTTTTAGGAGCACTCAATTTTTCAGGTAATGAGGGTGGGAGTCTGGCATAACTGGACTACCTTTACCTCATTCTACCTGGACACCTTTTCACTGAGACCTGTGGTGCTGCTCAGACTTCTCAAACAAGTACTAAACCTTGGTATGTTTTTTGAAAGTTTGAATGAGTGAATGGTCCCCCCTCCCTTTTCTTTTCCTCATCCCAGTCTGTGTCCAGGCCAAAGTACACACTGAAATTGAATGATATAAAGATAAGTGCACAACAGATGCCTGTTCTAAGAAGCTTAGAATGTATTGCCTTGTGTCCTTGCTCTTTTAACAAGGAGGAGGAGGGACGTGTTAGAGCTTTTTTATGAAACCATTACTTGGTAACAGCCAGAATAAAGCTGCCCATTAACTTAATTCCCATGGGAGGTGTCATGGGTCTCTGAGATATTGCTTCTTAATTGAGTTTTTCTAATTTTCAGGGAATTCAGGCCCAGGGTCCAGCCACTCTGGTCAACTTTTCACAAGACCAGTGGGCAGTTGCAGGAGTCATAGAATCCTGTGTTGACAAAGGCACCTGGGAGCATAGCATTTCTAGGTGGGATCCAGTTCCAGTTTTCTGGATGGGACTACTGTCATTCTAAGGGGCAAGTCTCCATATATGAAAGGCGATGGTTGTATTTCCTCAGGAACAATAACAGATTTAGTAAGCAATTTGTATTTTTCCGAAGTATACAAACCAGAGCCTTTCATATAGGTTGCACTCACCACAACCATCCCACGTTGTCCTTGATGCCAAAGGAAAGTTAAGTGGTGAGAGGGAGAGGAGTGAGGAGTTACTTCCTCTCACCTGCCATCTCCACCTGTAAATTACCTCATTACCAAGATTCATTATCCTTTCTAGCTTGCACTGAAGGATACTCTATATGTGAAAGGCTCTAGTTTGCAAACCTTGGAATGCAAATTGCTTAATGTTTTATTTTTTTATTTTTTTAGGGTTGGAGTGCTAATCTACAGAGGTTCTTCTTGAAGCTGTGGCCAGTAATCCACTTGTCTTGGGAAGGGTTGTGCCTTGTCTTTTATTTAAGGTAAAGTATCATTGATATGTTAGATTTTTAAAAATAAATTTGCCTTTTGGAGAAGTGTATGACAATTCTAAGGAAAGTAATGTACTGGTGCCTGAGAGAAAAGCAAGTGCTTGAAAAGTTATTTTGAATAAAAGTATAAATGTGCTTAAAGGTAAAGTCTAGTCAGGTCATTGTATAATGTTACTTAAAAAACTGCATAATTGTTGGAAAATATTATATGTTTTTGGTTAGTCTGTCTGGTTAATCTGGGGGGCCACAAGAAAAGAATGCTTGAAAAACCTAAGAGCACTGGTCAACAGACTCCAGTCAAAAGGTTTTATAATAAATTGGGAAAAAACTGCCTCATGCCCAGCAGACGTTTTCAGTGGTTGGGACTGTGTTGGGATACTCTTCAGGCCCTGTTGTCTCTCTCCATCAAAACTCAACACAGAATAAGGAAAAACTTCAAAAGGTTTCTAGGGCAGCTCAGAGTTTCCAGACGGCAGTTAGAACGCATGATGGGTCTACTGTAGTTTGCATCAGTAATAGATCTAATACTCAGATTGCAATTGAAAAATGTGAACAAGTTTTGGCTGTCACATGCAAGCAAAAGCTGCGAGACAGATCTCACCAAAAGAATAAAAAAGTTGGGGAAATACTTCAGCTTGGGCCCGGAAGGAATCTCTGGCGAAACAGGTCACCCTGACTCCTCCATCTGTAAGAGTGACAATACACACAGATGCCTCGTTGACAGGTTGGGGAGAACATTGGAAGGATTGTCAGGTGGCAGGGAGGTGGTCAGCTACTCTGAGGAAGTGTCATATCAATTTCCTGGAACTGATGGCTGTCTTTTTGTCTCTCAAAAAACTCAAACCTCCAGAAGAGACACATTCTGTTGGTTCTAGACAACACGATGGCAACGTCCTGCATCAAGAGATCGGGATCACATTCACCTCCTCTCAACATGGTAATGCTAGCCATCCTTCAGGTAGCACTAGTAAAGAAGTGCCATCTGTCTACAATTCACCTCACAGGGTCTCTCAACGTAATAGCAGACTCTCTATCAAGGAAAACAACAGCCTCAACAGAGTAGATGTTGGACAACCACTCTTTTCAAACAAAAACCATCATGCTTCCACATACGAGAATCACATACTTCCAGTATATGTATCTCCGAACTTGGATAATCAAGCAACAGCAAGAGATGCCTTCCTACAAGACTGGAACAATTGGAGGGCGATATATCTTTTTCCTACATTGTCCGAGATTTCGAGGGTTTTGAGCAAACTCCTAACCTTCAAAGGAACAATTTACTCAATAGTCCCAAATTGGCCAAACAGGCATTGGTTCCTATCACTTCAACAATGGGTGAAAAGATCAATTCCACTGTTGTTCGCTGTTCTATCCCAGGAAGTAGGAGGGAAAATCATTTACACATCCTCCTTTCTGAGCTGAGACCTTCACGTATGGATTTTTTAAACATTATCTACCGTGAAAACTACTCACCCAACATTGCTAGGTACCTAGTGCAAAAATTATGGACATCATCTATCCGACAATACCAGTCCATATGGAAGATATGGTTAAATTATGTCCATACTGAGAGCCTAGTTGAAATTTCTGTAGAAACACGTAAGTTTTATATATCTTTTTGAAGACAAATGTCTTGCGGTTACAACAATCATGGCATACAAGGCAGCCTCAACAGAGCCCTTGCTTTATGGATTCGGGATTGACTCCAGCATAGAAGTTGTTACTTCCCTTCTGCAGTCTTTTGCTCTACAAAGACCTGCTCTCAAAAGACTCCCAATTATTTGGTCCCTGAACAAGGTACTATACTCAGTTTTTTCTGAGTACAGTCCCGTGTCAGCCGGTGAAATTCCATTACAGCACGAATTTCTAGGTATAACAATGCTAGATATACCAGAGAAAAAGAGCTTTCAGGAAAGCTGGGGTTACTACCCCCAGTCGATCGTCTTTATGAAGACGTCGGTATAATGAAGGGTGAGTGAAATACCACTACCACGGAAATATACTCGAAAGATCTCTCCTTATCAAAACCCCCGTAAAAGAGCGGTGAGCCGTTACAGCTCCCACACTCAACACCCGCCAGGACGGCGACACCAGCGCCACCTACTTCATTCCATTTTCTAGCACGTGATACGTTCGCTTCTTTTGTGTGCTCGTCCCCTTTTTGGATTGTTTTTACATCACCTACAATGGCTTCGAGCACCTTTTCCATCTCTAAGTTAAGTACCATCTTCTTGTGGGGTTTTTGATCTGTTTTTGGCTGTTTTGGTCTCGTATTTTCATAAATATGGGGATCTTCTTATGGACGCCACGGCGTCCCCGGTCAACCATGTCGACCGCAAGGCGACTCCTTCTGTTCTTTCGGTTGGAGTTTCCTCCTTGTCGCTATATATATAGATTTTAGCCCTTGAATTCCTTCCTGGTGGTTCCGTGCAGTGGCTCCCCCTCCAATTTTAGTTTTTGTTTTGCATTTTGGCCTGTCGGCCTCTCTTAGGTGATGCCCGTCCAAGTACCCCCCCTCCACCAGGTTGAGTTCTTTTTCATTTAGTCTCATAGGCTATTATGTTATACTTGAAGATGGTGCTCTTCTTTTAGTTTTAGTATTTTTAGTTTATTTTGTTTATTGTTTTTGGTTGTGTGGTTTACCTCTCGTGGGCCCCGAGGTAGGCTACGCTTCCTGTGAACGTAATTTTATTTTGATTGTTTTGTATGATGGTTGTAGTGTGGGCTCCATCCCTTGCCCGAGTGCGGAGATCAGGTTGAGGGAGTTTTGGTTGCTGTTTCCTCCAGGATCGTTTTACGGGGTCAGAGTGAGCCCCTTAGTCCTCTTCCTCCAGTTTTGGGGGAATCGAGTTCTTTGGGTGTGTTTCCTCTAGGCTAGTCGCCTGTTTATCCCCTACTTGTTCCTGGTTGGCTCTCGGCACAAAATTTCTCTCCCTGTTGGTTCCTCCTCTCCTTTTACACCCCTTTCTCCTTCCTAACCTATACTAGGTTAGGTTTATATTAGGCTACGCCTAGGAGGAGTTGGGCTTTGGGCTGTGTAGCTCCCTGGAGTAGGCTACCCTTCCAAGTTCATTTGGAAGGAAGGATGCAGTTGAGCGGGTGTCATGTTCTCCTTGTCTCCTGTCCCCTTCAGGTAGCCTACTCCTCTTCACTACCCCCCCCCCCCCCCTCTCCCCCTCCCCCCCCTCCCTCAGCTTTGCGACTCGTGCGGGTGACGCTAGATGGCGTTTTCTCCGAGTCAGGGACTCCTCCTATTGGTAGAGGGATTCGCTCCCTCCCATACCGTCCCCAGCTTCGCTGTGGTGGGGTGGGTGGTTCGTTTGCTCGAGCGTGTTCGAATCCTGTTTCATACCTCTCATCTCCCCATCGAGCTACGAAGTTAGGGTTAAGGTGTGGCCCCGCCGTATGTTATAAACATAGATCCTTTATCCGCTTGTTTCCCGGCGGGAGGTGAATGTGGGTTGATTCTACGTCACCCTAGCGTAACGGACTCCTCCGGTCTCGGTGTTACCATCATTGTTGTTTTTGATTGTTGTTATTATTGTTTTGTTTTACCATATACGTGATTCGGTCCCCACCCGAGGCTCCGCCCGTTATTTTCTGGCAGCCCTTATGGTTGGTTCCTGGTTTCTCGTTCCTTCATTCCCCGGAGTCTTCCGGGGTCTGAATCCTTACCTTCCACTCTGTGCATTTAAAGCTTATTGGCCCAGTTTATGTTGGTAGTTCTTCTACGCCGGAGTATTCCGGTTGTAGTTGAGTTTCCCGGCCTTGCCGACTTTATTTTGCTTAGAGTGTGAGGTTCATGTACTTTTACCTTTACAGACTGTTCGCTGTGAGGAGCCGGGGTGTACCGCCTCCCTTCAACAACCCTACGGGCACGTAGTGTGCCGGACCCACGCTGGTTGTGCGGTCCGACTGGACGACCTGGTTGTTTGGCACCCCGATGGCTGTGAGGTTTGCTTTGCTCTCTCCTCAACCATCCAAGATGAGTCGGTAAGTGAAAGTCTTCTTTCCTCCGGTCCATGCTCCTCATGCGTTACGTTGTTTATATTCTCCGTCTGACTTTTCATTCCTGACTAACTGCAGGTTTACTTGCAGGCGGATGAAGCTTCCAAGAAGTCTGCCTTGGAATCCCTCCGGGCCTGGGTGGCTGGGTTCGGCAGGAATGTTCCGTCGGGGAAGCCCTACGTCCTCGACGCCAGGTTGAGGACTTGCTTTACCCGGCGCACGGGTGGCGGCCGCAGTGCCAGAAGAACTTGCCACCCCTATCATTCAACAGATCCGTGATGCGACCCAGCCACCTCAAGTGGACATCATGTACGCCGAGGTCTCGGAGGATGTTGCCGCCCTAAATCTCGACTTGGAGCCGATGAATACGGAGCAGGACCAGGTGGTAAGTGGTGAGGTAAGTGAGGATATTGGGGCGGGCCCCCCTTTGTTTGACTCCCCTGCTTCATCTGTATCTTCATTTGCAGGTTTTGTGAAGTCTTCTTCTTTGGGTGATAGAGCTCCGTCTGCTATCCCCAAGTTGAAGACTTCATGGAAGGCGAAGGGCTACAAGTCCTCGACTTCCAAGAAGGCATTGCCCTTCCCCCCGTCGAAGGCTAAGGTTTCAGGACCGGTAGCCTCCGGGAGTAAATCTAGTTCCTCCGGCAAGGGCGCGAGTAAGAGGGCTGCAAAACCAAGCCCTCCTTGCCAGCCTCTTTTTGATGCGCAAGCCCTTGCCACTGAACTGTACAAAAAGTTCACGGAGGACCTAGATTCTAGGTTTGAGAAGATCTCAGATAAGTTTGCCAACTATGACAATATACTGGCAGGTTTGGCTCGCCAACCTAAGGCAGAACCGCAGTATTCTATCCCCGACACTGCGGACCTCCCGCCGTTTGATGTCGGAAACCCTTGGCGGTTCGCACTCCGGGCCATCCAACATGATGGCAAACTTACCTTAGACGGTCTGGGCACGAGACGGTTGGAGGAGTTGGAGTTCTTCCCCCCCGATCTCCTGCCCCCTTATCCTGGCTTCGTGAGGCTTACTGAAGAAGCCTGGATTCGGTCAGACAAGGTACCTAGGGAGACTGTCATCATCCCTAGGGACCAGGCTCAGTCGGCTCTCCTGCGCACTCTGACGGAGTGGCAGGCAGTGAACACAAAATTGACCCCTTTCAAGGGCAATTTCACGATGTTCACCCTGGGAGAAGATCTTCCCACTCCTTGCATGGACAAAGTTGCTCTGGCTACGGCCCGAGCATGCTTTGACGGGAATCCCTTTCCTCAATTAAGGGAAACAGACCCTACTTCCTGGTATTCCCAGGAAGTAATGAGTTCTGGTGGGCGCCCGTCCACTTTCACTGTAGGCAAGCTGGACCCTCTTTGCGCTTCCACGCAGTTTAGCGAACAACTCCTAAGCTGCCGGAATCTTTGTTGAAGGCGGAGTTTGAGGCCCGGACTAAGTTAGCCCGGTCCTTGAGCTCCGGCTGTCTTACTGAGGCTACTGCCGTCTCCGGCTCGGACGAACCCTTTTTCCAGGTCCTAGCTAAGTCTTTCCTGGCGAGCTTCCAGTTAGACTTGCATGAGTTTATTATGGCTAGGCTGGAGTGCAGAAAATTTATTTTTACTGACGCTACAATCCGCCACGAGCCTAACAAGCTCATTAAAAGCTCAATCTGGGGACCTAACCTCTTCCCTGAAGAAGAGGTTACATCCGTCATGTCTGAGGCTACACGGGCCAATCAGAGTCTCTGCGCGCTCGTGGGGAATTCCCACTTATAAGCGCAAGACCCCAGAATCGGCCGGCCCCCAGACAAGAGGAGGAAAAAGGTTCAGGAGACATAAGAGGCCCCATCAGGCGGTGGTTCAAGCCGTCCCGGTCTCGGCAGTGGCCCAGCCATCTACCTCTAAGTCCCAACCCCAACAGTACGTGTTGGTCCAACCAGCGGCGCCCTCCTATGTATCCTCACCAGCATACAACCCTACATATGAAGGCCGTGGATTTTTCACGGCCTCAATAGGGTTGCAAGGGGGAGGAAGGGCAAGCCCCCCACAGAGGAAGATCTAACACCACCCCAAGAGGGAGAGGACGTGGTAGAGGGAACAAACCCGCTCCCTCCCACTGAGAGAACGCAGGTAGGCGGTCGCCTGTATTGGTTCAGGGACCAATGGACCTTCAGCCCTTGGGCACACAGCATTGTGTCCAAGGGACTAGGGTGGAGCTGGATCAAGAATCCTCCCCCTCTAAACAGATTTTACCAGCCACCCACATCAATCCTACAGGATTATGTAACAGAATTGCTCAACAAACGGGCAATAAAGAAAGCAAGGCACCTAAAGTTTCAAGGCAGGCTATTCACTGTCCCCAAAAAAGACTCCGATCAGCAAAGAGTGATCCTGGATCTGTCGCGTCTAAATCTCTACATAAAATGCGACAAGTTTTTCGCATGCTTACGGTAGCTCAGGTTCGGACTCTACTTCCGCGTGGAGCCGTCACCCACCTCTATCGATCTTTCAGACGCTTATTATCACGTCCCGGTTGCGCGGAACTTCTCTCAGTTCCTCGGTTTCAGACTCGGGAATCAAGCCTACTCCTTCAGGGTCATGCCCTTCGGTCTGAACATTGCACCCAGGATATTCACCAAGCTGGCGGATACGGTAGTACAGCAGCTCCGGTCCCAAGGAATTTCCCTAGCAGCGTACCTGGACGACTGGATAATCTGGGCTCCAACTGTTCCAGGAGTGTCAAGCCACGTCCATAGTCACCAATTTCCTAGAGTCATTGGGTTTTCAGCTGAACAGGGAGAAGTCCCGCCTGACTCGAGTCTCGGTTTCAGTGGCTGGGTCTTCAGTGGGACCTGTCCTCCCACACGTTATCTCTCCCTCCTTCCAAGAGGAAAGAGATAGCATCTCTCACCAAGAGGTTTCTCAAAAATCAGTCGGCATCCCGTCGGTCCCAGGAAAGGGTCCTTGGGTCTCTTCAATTTGCCTCAGTGACAGACCTGCTCTTGAAAGCCAAATTAAAAGACATAAACAGAGTGTGGCGGAGTCGAGCAAACACCAAGCTCAGGGACAAGGTCTCCTCTATCCTCGGATCTTAAAGACAAGACTGAGGCCTTGGACCACAGTCAAGGGCCTGTCCAAAACAGTTCCACTTCAGTTTCCCCCTCCGGCACTAGTTATCCACACAGACGCTTCTCTAAGCGGCTGGGGGGGATATTCACCAAAACAGAAAGTACAGGGAACGTGGTCCACAATGTTTCAGCAGTTCCATATAAACACCCTGGAAGCCATGGCGGTCTTTCTAACGCTGAAGAAAATCCGCCCTCCCAATCGGATTCATATCAGGTTGGTGTTAGACAGCGCAGTGGTAGTTCATTGCATCAACAGGGGCGGCTCCAAATCAGGTCGAGTAAACCAAGTGATGGTAGCTATCTTCTCCCTGGCGAACAAGCACGGTTGGCACCTGTCAGCCACCCACCTAGCAGGTGTCCGGAACGTGGTGGCGGATTCCCTGTCCAGGACTACCCCGTTGGAGACGGAGTGGTCCCTGGATGCGGAATCTTTCCAATGGATTTGCCGCCGGGTTCCGGGACTCCAAGTGGATCTGTTCGCAACGGAGAGCAACTTCAAGCTCCCCTGTTACGTAGCCCCCAACCTGGACCCTCAGGCGTTTGCCACAGACGCAATGACAGTAGATTGGAACAATTGGGAGAGGATTTATCTGTTCCCTCCAATAAATTTACTGCTGAAAGTTTTACACAAACTAAGGACATTCAAAGGTCAACCAGCTCTAGTAGCCCCCTATTGGCCGAAGAGCAGTTGGTTCCTCTCCTTCAGGAACTGGGATTTGGAGTCTTCGGATTCCCAAACCCATTCTGACCCAGACAGTACAAACCAAGACTGTGTCAGCTTCCTCAAGGATTCAAGATGCCTAGTTTTATGGACTTTATAAAGTTCGCAGCCCAAAAGGAGCAAACATTGACCCTGTCAATACTCTGTTTTTAGAATCAGATAAAAGAGATTCTACTATTAGACAATATGACTCAGCAGTCAAAAGTTAGCCTCCTTCCTGAAAGCATCTGAAGCCAAAATTATGACGACTAATTTAGGAGTTTCCTTCTTTAGGTCACTGTTTGAGAAAGGTCTGGCTCCCGCCACTATTACCACAGTCAAGTCGGCATTGAAGAAAGTATTTCTTTACGGCTTTAAAATCGACCTTACAGATTCCTATTTTTCATCCATCCCCAGAGCATGCGCTCGTCTGAGACCAGTATCACGTCCACATTCGGTTACTTGGTTTCTCAATGACGTCCTTAAGTTAGCATCAGAGTTGGATAACTTCCATTGCTCTTATCAGGATCTGTTAAGGAAAACCTTATTTTTACTTAGTTTGGCTTCAGGTGCTAGAATTTCAGAGCTGTCAGCTCTCACTAGAGGTGATAATTTTGTTAACTTCCTCCCATCCGGAGAAGTCCTCCTCTCCCCTGACCCTAGATTTTTAGCTAAGAACGAAGACCCACAGGACAGGTGGTCTCCTTGGGAGGTGGTGCCCCTTCCTCAAGATCAATCTTTATGTCCAGTCCATACACTTAAATCTTACCTCTCAAGAACTCCACAGAGTAAGTCGGGTCCTCTTTTTATCAGGAGAAAGGTGGTACTCTTTCTCTTAGTGGTATAAGGCAACAAATTCTGTATTTCATTAAACAAGCCAACCCAGACTCAGTTCCTAAAGTTCATGATATTCGAGCAGTGGCTACTTCTATTAATTATTTTCATAATATGGACTTTTCAGAGTTATCAAAATATACTGGGTTGGAAATCACCTCTAGTGTTTAAACGCCACTATTTAAAATCACTCAAGCCCTGAAATTTTCTACAATAGCAGTGGGAAGTGTCATCTCCCCACCTTAAATAATTATATCCTTTCCCTCCCCCCCCCGCCCGCCTACCTCATTTGCTTCTCTGCTTATTCTCCTGGTTGTTTATGCCTCACTGCCTAGCTCTTCATATTGATTTATTTGTATTTGATGATGGAAAACTGTAATCTGACTAGCCATAATTGTTTTTTTGTGGGTACTGGACAGTTTTTGTTTGGCTCCATGTACCCGGATAATTGTGTGTGTTATATTCATTAGTCTTGTCTCTTGGTTGATGTGTTTAAGCCTAAGTTTACATATATAGTTTTAAGGTTGTTCTTCTTGTTCTGTGCACTTTTCATGTTTCACTACTTTTAAGTAATTTTAAGATTTTGAGGTTTTTTCCCCATCAGACCGGGGACCTCCATTGTTTTGTAGTGCTAAGTTTATTGGTGTGCCTTAAAATTAAGTTACCTTACTTTTAAGTATTCTTGCTTCATGGAAGAGATTCATTAATTAAAGTTATTTTCGTTACAATTTTGCTTTTTCTTCAGGTTACCCTCCTTTTTTCCAGTAGTAGCAGTCTTGGCATGATTCTCTATCACTATTTCACTGGCTGACACGGGACTGTACTCAGAAAAGGGATTTTGACAGAGGAAAAATCTATTTCTGAGGAAGGTCCCGTGTCACCCGGTGACCCTCCCTGTCTAGTCTAGTACTCCCCCCCCTGCTTGCACATGCCAAGTCTGGGGTTAGTGCTAGCATGGAATGAAGTAGGTGGCGCTGGTGTCACCGTCCTGGCGGGTGTTGAGTGTGGGAGCTGTAACGGCTCACCGCTCTTTTCGGGGTTTTGATAAGGAGAGGTCTTTCGAGTATATTTCCGTGGTAGTGGTATTTCACTCACCCTTCATTATACCGGCGTCTTCATAAAGGCGATCGACTGGGGTAGTAACCCCAGCTTTCCTGAAAGCTCTTTTTCTCTGGTATATCTAGCATTGTTATACCTAGAAATTCGTGCTGTAATGGAATTTCACCGGGTGACACGGGACCTTCCTCAGAAATAGATTTTTCCTCTGTCAAAATCCCTTTTTTACTGAGCTGCATTTGCACCGACTCGCAGGGGTGCCCTTTTAGCTTGGAAAAGTTTCCTGCTAGCTGATTGGTTGCAACTATTTTGTCCAAATAGCATCATTGTTTTCAAATAATTACCAAGTACAGTAATGTGAATCGAAACTTATTTATTAACCTAAATTTCTCCCTCAGAGATATGTTTTGTCAATGAATAATGGTAACGAATAAAGGGATTATGAAGCATTGTGATGGTAAGTCTAAATTTAATAACAACACCCGCGACAGGAGCTTGTTTTTGGATGCACACTGCATAATTTTTTTACTTTTCACATATTTTAACACCAATTGGGATAAATTACACTAAGCATAAGAAAAACATGTTATTATAAACTTTCTTTGAATACCAGAATCTACTAAAAACATGGAATTAATAAAACTCGCTATTGGTGAAAACTTCTGGGGAGGTAAAAGGAACAGCCTGTGGCATTAGATAAAATTTAGATAAAATTACCTAGATAGGTAGGCCTAGTTATTCATATGGTATCCACATGCCAGCAAATGTTGATGGGCAAGAAAACTTTTCAGATACATATCATCTTTTATAGGCTTTTGTGCTGAAGCCTTTTGTTATATCATTATGATAAATATGATGATAAAAATGAAGACGCTGTTTTTTCTTTTACACTATAATAATGTACTTCCCTTATTATGGCTTTATTTCTTGCACACATTTCAAACTAGGCTAGCCTATGTCTATGTGTCTTACACCATTTTTTGACAATTTGACAATTGCAATAAATTTTGCTTAACTCTTTAAGGTAAGGAGTAACATTAAACAGTGGCTGATGCTTGATATAAGTTAAGCTAGGTGTATGTAGGCCTATGATGTAAGTCCGTATAGAAAGGTTTTGCTAATTTTGTCATAAAGGTATAGATTCTATTAATAGCACTATTTTCGGTTTGAGGATACTGTAGTGTTCCATAAATTGCATAAAAATCATAATTAAACGAATTAATAATTTCACCGAGTTACAACCACGATACCCCTCCCCCTCCCTTCGATCCCCGCCTCGGTATTTGACAGTAGACGCATATAGCCTATTAATCCTTAAAATGTGTATGTGTATAGTACATTTTCTACTCAGTCACATATTCTTTTACTTCTCAAAATATCCGCAGAAACTCGTGTTAACCTTATATGTGTCCTGAACAGAACGCAAAATAAGAAAAAAAAGTTTTCTTATCTCGCATTGTCTGCCGTAACTTACATGAAAGAGTAAGTTGTTAATTTCTGTGAAATGTATTTTTATTAGTGTGCACCTGCAAAAAGAAGCATAGAAACTATTTAATTGCAGATATAGCCATTAAAGTAATCTCAATAACATGACACTGATTTCAACACTTACATAAATCAGGAAAAAGCTGCAATGACATAAATCAGGAAAATACTGCAATGACAATCACCTGGTTTTCCCGCCAGGCCGCCACAGACTGTTCCTTTTACCTCCCCGGAAGTTTTCACCGATAGCGAGTTTTATTAATTCCATGTTTTTAGTAGATTCTGGTATTCAAAGAAAGTTTTCTTATGCTTAATGTAATTTATCCCAATTGGTGTTAAAAGGGATTTTGACAAAGGAAAATTCTATTTCTGAGGGAGGCCCCATGTCACCCGGTGAAATTCCATTCTTACAGGAATTTCTAGGTATAAATATTGCTAAATATACCAGAGAAAAAAGCTTTCAGGAATGCTGGAGTTACTACCCCCAGATCGAGCATCTTCGATGAAGATGTCGGTATAACCAAGGGTGAGTGAAGGAATCAACCACAGAGCCACACTTGATAGACATCCCCATGTCAATATCCCCGAGAAGAGTGAGGGGCCGTACCAGCGCCCACGCTCCCCAGCCCGCCACGCGGCGACTCCAGCGCCATCTGAACTCATTCCAGACTAGCACCACCCCCAGGCTTGGCATGAGCCAGTAGGGGGGGCAAACCTGTACCTCAAAATATTTTTCCTTTGTCAAAATCCCTTTTCTGAGCTCGGCCCCGTGTCACCCGGTGAAATAGTGTCAGAGAATCATGCCAAGACTGCAAAGCTACAACAGAATACAAAAGGTAAATGGAAAGAAACACATGCTATGGAAAAATAGATTTAATAAAAATATCTCAACAATGAAAATGGGCTTAACTATAGGTAAATACTGGTGGCATAATACACCTCACATCAAAAGAGTGCAATGAAATAGCAAACTTAACCTAGGAACAAGGTAGAAACACATACATGTAGTACAATAGGGGAAAATAAAAAGCCCCTACAATTCAATAGAATAACCAGTAATTACAAACTTAAACCTAAAGGCAATGAGATACAAATGAAACAAAAATATATATGGTACATGAAGCAAAATAAAAACCGCTTCAGTACCTCTGACTAAATCTAAATCCACAACATATTAAATTCCAAAACACAAGACAAGCAATAATCAGATATACCAATATCAAGTATGAGGAGCAAGGCACTGTAGGCATGAACGATCCAGAAAGGCAGGCAGTGAAATAAATGAGGCAGGCGGGGGGGGAAAGGAAAGGGATAAGGATAATTAAGGTGGGAGATGACACTTCCCACAGCCACTGTAGAAAATTTTAGAGCTTGAGTGATTTTTAAATAGTGCCGTTTAAACACCAGAGGTGATTTCCATCCTGTATACTTGGTAAGTTCGGCAAAATCCATATTATAAAAATAATTAGTGGAGGTAGCTACTGCTCGGATATCATGAACCTTTGGAACTGAATCCGGGTTAGCTTGCTTAATAAAATACAGAATTTGTTGTCTTATAGGATTCAAAGAGAGAGTACCGCCTTTCTCCCTGATGAAAAGAGGACCCGACTTAAACTGTGGAGTTCTTTGTAGGTAAGACTTTAAGGTATATACTGGACATAATGACTGGTCCTGAGGAAGAGGCACCACCTTCCAGGGGGACCACCTGTCCTGAGGGTCTTCATTCTTAGCTAAGAACATATGATCAGGGGAAATGAGGACTTCTCCGGACGGAAGGAAATTAACATGATCATCACCTCTAGTGAGGGCCGATAGCTCTGAAATTCTGGCACCTGAAGCTAAGCTAATCAGAAACAAGGTTTTCCTTAACAGATCCAAGTATGAGCATAGAGAATTATCAATGTCAGTGGCTAATTTCAAAACATCGTTGAGGAACCAGGTAATGGAAGGAGGGCGAGTTACTGGTCTCAAATGGGCACATGCTCTGGGGATGGAGGAGAAATATGAATCTGTAAGGTCAATATTAAAACCGTACAAAAATACCTTCTTTAAGGCTGATTTAGCTGTAGTAATAGTGGCCAGGGCAAGGCCTTTTTCAAACAATAACCTAAAGAAAGTAACTGCTAAGTTGGTTGTCATAGTTTGAGCTCCAGATGCCTTTAAAAAGGACGCCAATTTTTTGACTGCTGAATCGTATTGTCTGAGAGTAGAATCTCTCTTGTCTGATTCCAAAAACAGTGTGTTGACGGGGTCAATGTTTGCTCCCTTCTTTGCAGCAAACTTTATAAAGTCCATAAAACCAGTGCATTCTGAATTCTTAAGGAAGCTGACACAGTCTTTGTTTGTACTACTTGGGTCAGTCTGGGTTTGGGTATCTGATGACACTGCAACTTGAGTTCCTGCAATAGAGGAAACCAGTTGCTCTTCGGCCAATAGGGAGCTACTAGAGCTAATTGGCCGTTGAATGACCTGAGTTTGTGTAGGACTTTTAACAACATGTTTATCGGAGGAAACAGATATATCCTCTCCCAACAATTCCAATCTATGGACATCGCACCTGTGGCGAAAGCCTGGGGGTCCAGGTTGGGAGCCACGTAACAGGGAAGCTTGTGATTGCTCTCCGTGGCGAACAGATCCACTTGGAGGCCCGGAACCCGGCGGCGAATCCACTTGAAGAGTCCCGTCCAGAGACCACTCCGTCTCCAATGGAGTAGTCCTGGACAGGGAGTCCGCCACCACGTTCCGCACCCCTGCTAGGTGGGTGGCTGACAGATGCCAGCCGTGCTTGTTCGCCAAGGAGAAGATAGCTACCATCACCTGGTTTACGCGACCTGATTTGGAGCCGCCCCTGTTGATGCAATGAACCACCATGGCGCTGTCCAGCACAAGCCTGATGTGAATCCGGCTGGCGGGGCGAAGTTTCTTGAGTGTTAGAAACGCTGCCATAGCTTCCAAGGTGTTTATATGAAACTGTTGGAACATTGTAGACCACGTTCCTTGAACTTTTTGTTTTGGTGAGTACCCTCCCCAACTGCTTAATGAAGCGTCCGTGTGAATTACCAACGCCGGAGGGGGAAATTGAAGTGGAACCGACTTCGACAGGCCACTGGCCGTGGACCATGGCCGGAGTCTTGTTTTCAAGATTCGCGGGATTGAAGAGACCCTGTCTCTGAGCCTGACATTGGCTCGTCTCCGCCATACTCTGTTTATATCTTTTAGTTTCGCTTTCAAAAGCAGTTCCGTCACTGAGGCAAATTGAAGGAGCCGAGAATTCTCTCTTGAGACCGGCGGGATGCTGCTTTGTCCCTCAAAAATTTCCTGGTAGCGGTGGCAATCTCCTTCCGCTTGGGTGGCGGGAGGGACAACCTGTACGAAGTCAGGTCCCATTGGAGGCCTAGCCACTGAAACCGGGATTCCGGAGTCAGGCGGGACTTCTCCCTGTTCAGCTGAAAGCCTAACGACTCCAGAAACTTGATCACTATGGTAGCCTTCCGGCACTCCAGAACTGTCGGAGCCCAGATTATCCAATCATCCAGGTAAGCCGCCAGGGAGATTCCCCGGGACCGTAGTTGCTGAATGACTGTTTCCGCCAGTTTCGTAAAAATTCTGGGGGCTACATTGAGTCCGAAAGGCATGACTCTGAAGGAGTAGGCTTGATTCCCGAGTTTGAAACCCAGGAAGGGAGAGAAGTTCCGTGCAACCGGGACGTGATAGTAAGCGTCTGAAAGATCGATAGAGGTGGTGACGGCTCCACGCGGAAGCAGAGTCCGTACCTGAGCTACCGTAAGCATGCGAAACTTGTCGCATCTTATGTAGCGATTTAGACGTGATAGATCTAGAATCACTCTTTGTTGGCCGGAATCTTTCTTTGGGACCGTGAACAACCTGCCTTGAAATTTGAGGTGCCTTACTTTCTTTATTGCTCTCTTGTTGAGAAGCTCTGTTACAAAGTCCTGTAGGGTTTTGGAGGGGGTTGGTAAAACCTGGTCAAAGGAGGGGGATCCTTGATCCAGCTCCAACCCAGACCTTTGGACACAATGCTGTGTTCCCAAGGGCTGAAGGTCCACTGGTCTTTGAACCAGTAGAGGCGACCACCTACCTGATTGGTCTCAGTGGGAGGAAGAGGGCTTGCTTCCTCTACCACGGCCGGATCTTCCCTGAGAGGCGGATCCAGCCCTATCTCTGTATGGGGCGCGACCCCTGCCTCCCCTTGCACTTCTATTGAGGCCGTGAAAGACCCCACGGCCCTCATAGGAGGAGTTGTACGCCGGAGAAGAGATGTACGATGGTGCAGCAAGAGGTTGGGCTGGTTGAACCAGCACGTATTGGTGGGGTTGAGCCTTGGAGGTGGAAGGTTGGCCTACTGCCGAGACTGGGACAGCTTGAACCACTGTCTGGGGATGAGGCCTCCTTCTCCTGAAGCGTTTCCCCGACTTAGCCTGGGAACCACCAGCTTCGGGAGTTTTCTGTTTAAAGGCGGAAATACCCCACCTCGCTCGTAGGCTCTGATTAGCCCTAGTAGCTTCGCCCAGGACCTTCGAGACTTCATCCTCTGGGAAGAGGTTAGTCCCCCAGATGGAGCTCTTCATGAGCTTATTAGGCTCATGACGAATGGTGGCATCCTTGAAAATGAATTTGCTGCACTCCAACTTAGCCACCAAGAAGTCATACAGGTCTGACTGAAAACCTGCCAACAGGGATTTAGCCAGAACCTGGAAGAGCTGTTCGTCTGCGCATGAGACGGCCACCGCCTCTGACAGACACAAGGAATTCAAAGACCGGCTCAGTCTCGTCCTTGCCTCAAACTCCGTCTTCAGGAGAGCTTCTGGGAGTTTGGGAAGCTGCTCACTGAATTGTGAGGACGCACAGCAGACATCTAATTTACCCACCGTGAAAGTAGATGGGGCGTCCCTCCAGAACTCCTCACCCCCCAGGAACACCAGGGATGTGGAGTCCGTCTCCCTGAGCTGAGGCAAAGGTTTGCCTTCGAAGCAGGCCTGAGCAGTCGCCAAAGCAACTTTATTCAGGCAGGGAGTGGGTAACTTGTCTCCCAAGGAGAACATGGTATAGTTCCCCTTGAACGGAGTGAGCTTTGTATTATCTGCTTGCCACTCAGTGAGAGTGCGAAGCAGAGCCGATTGTGCCTGGTCCCTAGGGAAGATCACCATCTCCTTTGGGACCTTATCTGAACGTACCCAGGCTTCCTCTGTCAGCCTAACGAAGCCTGGATAGAGGGGCAAGAGGTCAGGAGGGAAGAACTCCAGCTCCTCCAGACGTCTCGTGCCCAAACCCTTGATTGTCAGGGTATCCTCATGGCGAATGGCACGTAGAGCAAAACGCCACGGGTTTCCAACGTCAAAAGGAGGGAGGGAAGCAGTATCAGGGATCTGATAACTGGGTCCGGCACCGCCGGAGCGAGCCATATCAGCAATCAGATTCTCCTGACTCTGCAATCTGTCCGCAAGCTTCGAAAGCTTGGAATCGACCTCCGACGAGAATCTAGCTAGGAGCATCCCAGCAAACGCCTCAGGGTCAAAGGGAGGCTGGCGAGGAGGGCTGGGTCTAGCTGCCCTCTTACTCGCTCCTTTGCCCGAGGTTCCAGCTTTACTCCCGGAGGCCAGAGGTGCGGAAACCTTTGCCTTCGATGGGGGAAAGGGGGATGCCTTCCGGGAAGACGAGGACTTAAAGCCCTTCGCCTTCCACGAAGTCTTCAACTTGGGGACAGTAGATGGAGCACTGTCCCTCAAGATGGAAGACTTGGAAAAGCCCTGAAAGGAAGAGGTTGATGAAGAAGGGGAATCAGAAAGGGCGCCCGCCCCCACTGCCTCACTTACCTCACCACCTACCTGGTCTTGCTCGGTATTCATAGGCTCTAAATCCAGGTCCAGAGCGGCGACGTCTCCTGAAACCTCCGCGTAGAGGGTCTCATCTATGAGTGGCTGGGTCACGACCCGGATCTGCTCAATGATTGGGGCGGCCACTTCAGTTGGTACGGCCGCGGCGATCCGGGCTCCGGGGTAGAGAAGGTCTCTCCACTTCTTGTCGAGGACGTATGGCTTCCCCGACGGAACGTTTCGCTCAAACCCAGCCACCCAAGCGCGGAGGGACTCAAGAGCCTCTTTTTTCGAGGACTCATCAGCCTGAAAAAAGGGGGTGAGTCAAAGGGAGGCTAAGAAATACCTAAATAAAATAAATTACAAAATATCGCGAAACATTGCAATATGGAAGGCAGAATTAACATGCGGGTGGAAAGCAAATAGCTTACCGACTCGTCCTGGGTGCACCCGCAAAGAGCAAAGCACACCTCGCAGCCCTCCGGGTGCCACACAATCAGATCGTCCAGTCGGACCGCACAACCAGCGTGGGTCCGACACACCACATGGCCATAGGGTTGCTGAAGAGTGGCGGAACACCCGGGCTCCTCACAGCGAACAGTCTGTAAGTGAAAACAGTAAATGAGCTTACCTTCCTAAGAAACTTAAGCTAAGCAGGCAAGGGTATTTCAGTAAACCACCGGAGTACTCCGGCGGAATGAAAAACCTCGTCAGAGACGGGCCTACTAAAAAGTAACTTAATTTAAGGTAAGCTGGGTACAAACCCCCCCGACTGCCGGAGTAAACCGGCGGAACGAGGGGGCCGAATCGACGGGACCTTCACCGCGAGGGATGCCGGGAACAGAACGGCGGAACCCAGGGGTGAAATCACCGGACTCTATGACCATCATGAAATAAAAATAAATAAATTTCCACTCAACGGCGGGGTGAACCGCCGGGAAATTCAAAATAATTAACATCTATCGGCAGGGTAAGCCGCCGGGGCATAAACACACACTAGTCCACAGGCGGGGATGAGCCGCCGGGGAAACATAACATAAATAAGATGGCAACGTAATTGGTTAACAAGACAATATAAATCTACGTTCCCCGGAGTCCGGAACCACCCACACCGTAGAGAACCAAAGAAGGGTGAGGCTGCCAAACACCACGATCCACCGGGGCAGATGTAAGCGCCAGTCAACCCAACTAAAGCATCTCGAACACCGGAGCGAACTTAAAACAAGGTTGAAAATAAAACCCGGAGACGTTCGAGAACCTGCTCGATCCTAGGAGAGCGGGTGAACGAATCATTGAGCCCAGCAACGAGTCACCTGGAACCAGCTCTGGGAGGGAGCGAATCCCTCAACCAGAAAGATTCCCAACATGGGGTGAGAGTCGGACACCGACATCACCCCAAGAGAAGATGACAAGAAGCTGGACCCAAAACAGGGTAGGGGAGGGGGGGTGGAGTGGACAGGGAAGGTAGTAGGCCAGAGCAGAGGCAAAACAGGAGACTAGGGAGAAACTCACCTGCTCAACTGCATGATACCTATCATAGCCTACACCTAGGGAAAGGGGAAAAAACGACCAAGACCTCTGTACTCTCACCTATAAACATAGACGTAGCCTATGAGCAAAATAAAAAAGGGGGGAAGAGAAGGAAAAGGGGAGAAAAAGGGAACAACAGGGAGAGAATTTCCAGTCGAAGACCAACCAAAGCCGAGAACGTAAAGGGGGAGGTATAACGCCGTGGAGGAGAAATGCCCACAGAAAAAACTTCAACCCTTCGTAAAGAAGAGGGAGGAGAATGGGGACTCACTCCACACCCAAACAATGGACAGGAAGGCACGACAACAGAAATCCCTCAACCAGCTGACCCCATCCTCTTGCTTAACCTAACTCAAGGGAAGGGAGAATAGGAGGTCAAGGGGGCAATAAAAGCCTAACGTACACTAGGCTGGGACAAAATTAACCAAATAAATCACCAAATGTGTGTGAAATAAACAATATAAATTAAAATAAAAATATACTGTGTTTGGCGCATAGCCTAACCGAAGGAGGCGACAGGATGAGCCTGACGTCCCCACGGAATAGGACAACACAGAGATAGCATGATGTCGAGCATCAGCCAATAAAAATAATGAATATAAATATAATTATTAAGCTAAAATGTCCAAAAGGAAACATCCTGGGGAGAAAACTAAGCGGGAACAAAACGGGAACCCGATGCGGGAACCCAAGGAACGGATCAAAAACATTATCGTTAAAAAGAAACCGAACAATCCCACTTAGAAAACCACCAGGATGAGACCTATGGGGAAGCATAAGGCATGAGCCGACCAGGAAAAACCCAAACAGAACAAGCCGAGTGGGTAAACCTCGCATGGACAACATGGCTGGCTGGGGCGCCAGGCGTCATAACAAAGCCATGAATAATAATAATTACGGGCTAAGACAGCCAACAAATCATAAGACAACCCCAAAATAAGATGGTACTTAACTTGGACATGGTGAAGCTGCTTGAGGACATGACAAAGATGCAAAATAAGCCGAAAAACACAGGCTAACAAAACACCGTAGCGTAAAAATCAAGTGCTAGAAATGGAATGAGTTCAGATGGCGCTGGAGTCGCTGCGTGGCGGGCTGGGGAGCGTGGGCGCTGGTACGGCCCCTCACTCTTCTCGGGGATATTGACATGGGGATGTCTATCGAGTGTGGCTCTGTGGTTGTGATTCCTTCACTCACCCTTGGTTATACCGACATCTTCATCAAAGATGCTCGATCTGGGGGTAGTAACTCCAGCATTCCTGAAAGCTTTTTTCTCTGGTATATTTAGCAATATTTATACCTGGAAATTCATGTAAGAATGGAATTTCACCGGGTGACACTGGGCCGAGCTCAGAAAATATGTGAAAAGTAAAAAAATTATGCAGCGTGCATCCGAAAACAAGCTCCTGTCATTGACTTCAGCGGGTGTTGTTATTAAATTTAGACTTACCATCACAATACTTTATAATCTCTTTATTCGTTAACATTTTTATTGACAAAACATATATCTGAGGGAAAAATTTAGGTTAGTAAATAAGTTTCGATTCACGTTACTTGGTAATTACTTGAAACAATGATGCTATTCGGACAAAATAATTGCAACCAATCAGCTAGCAGGAAACTTTTCCGAGCTAAAAGGTCACCCCTGTGAGTCAGTGCAAATGCGCCTATGTAAAAAAAAACCGAGTTTAGGACTTCTATCTACCCCTCAGTTCAACGGACCCAATACAACTGCACCTCACAAGCTACAGAAGGCAATCTTCCTGATTGCATTAGCATCAGAAGCCCGTATTAGTGAACTGGGCTCTCTTAGACGGGGACAATATATCACACAAACTGCTGATAATCAATTATTTTTGTCCCCAGGCCCATCATTCCTGGCCAAGAATGAGGATCTTTAAGAAGGAAATCTGTTCTTATAAGAAAAATCAATTTAGCAGACAAAACATTATGTCCGGATTAAGCACTTAAGGTTTGCCTAGAGGTCAAGGCAAATATCCCAGAAGGTCCAATTTTCCTACACACTAGCACGAATAAACCACTCTCTCTACAAGGTCTAAGAATAAATTTAGTGTCCCTGATTAAAAAAGCAAACCCACACTCCTTTCCTAAGTCACATGACATAAGGAAAGTAAGTATGTCATTGGCCTTCTTCAGAAATGTCTCTTTTGAAGAAGTCTCCGAAAGTACAGGGTGGGCATCAGAGACAGTGTTCTTAAAACATTACTCCCATGAGCTCAAACAAATTCGTCTGCACTGCATGTCAGTAGGTGGTATGGTTAGTCCTGACCCCATAGGCTCTACAGCAGAAAACCAGAGGCCTTCCTAACGGGTGAGTATGCTGACCATTGCTGGGGAAGATACGAAAAGACTGCAACCACACCCAGCATACTTAGGTAAGTCACTACAGAACTTCACACTAAAAATTCAAAAATTTGTTTAGTTTCTCGTTTCTTGTTTCCAAAACCTCAAAAGGTTTTTTAGAATAAGGAATGGGGCTTGAAACTTGTGGCTTGACCTCGGACCATAAATGTTTTTTCTTTAGGTTGTTTGGGATTAAAATTTTGAGAGCTTAAGCCTTTTGTCACCTGTCAATTTCTTTTGTAAAGCTCCCTGAGGATGAAACAGCGACTACGTTATCAAAAAACAGGTTTTGATGTAGGAAAAACCTATTTTTGGTAGTCGCTGTTGAGTCCTCAAAACCCCCCTAGTTCCCTGACAAAAGGCATGGGATTTGGGCAAGGGATAATCCTACATTGACCAGCACAGAGTAATGGAGCTGGTCTTTTGCCTGCCCTGGTTGTAAACAAGGTGGCAGATGCACATGCGCAATAGTCACTTCTTGCAGTTTTTGACACAGGAAAAACTGGGTTCAGCTTCGCTGAAGATAAGGGAAAATGCCCTCTTATGAATCCATTATACTCTATCACGTGTCAGTGTTTTCATTACAACACAATACCCGCGTACAAGACCAGGCTAGGAAAATATTTCTTTGATACTGGTGTAATCACTATGGAGCGGTGGCACACAGGGGGTGGGTGGGGTTAAGTCCTTGAGGACTCAACAGCAACTACCAAAAATAGGTTTTTCCTACGTCAAAACCTGTTTTCTAATATTTTTTGTGCTTGATATTGCAAAATTGCTACTACATATACCATTATATAGTGAAAGATAACTGAAAATAGTAAAATTCCCTGAGTAATTATGAACAAATATGTGTACAATATACAACTCCTCCTCCTCCTCCTCCTCCTCCTCCTCCTCCCATTGAGTTCATTAGATATGGAAGCTACAAAATATTTTCATTAGATATGAAACCTACAAAATATTTTTATTAGATATGAAACCTACATTTACCTGTGATTGTAAACATCATTACTTTTAACCTGCATGAACAAAAGTACAAAATATAAAAATATTCCTCAGCGAATTGATTTGATATAAAAACATTTGAGAGTAGAAATAAAAATCACATTCAGTAGTCTTTCAGTTTTTTGAAAAAACTAAAGCAGTCTTGTTTTAGGAAGATATCAGATGGAAGAAAGTTTTGAATGTGAGGAAACAATGAGAAACAATCAGATACCTGTCTACCAAACTGTATAGTTCTTAGGTTTAATCTTTGATGCACACTTTAAATGGAGATTGTGCATTGCCAAAATTAAAATTGTGATAAATTTGACAAGAGAGCTGTCCCATACAACTTAGGGAACTGACAGATCTACCCTGATGATGACAAGAGAGCTTCCCATACAACTTAGGGAACTGACAGATCAACCCTGATGATGACAAGAGAGCTTCCCATACAACTTAGGGAACTGACAGATCAACCCTGATAACACTACAAAGCAACTGTCCTGCCTGTTTCATGATTTGGCTCAGTATCAGTATCATACTCTTGGCTGTGACTGCTAATCATGTAAGGTGTAATAAAGATACTTGCAGTTGACAGTACAAAGTAAAGAACTTTTCAGTTGAAGAAACATTTTTATATGATCATCCACCACCATTCCCATTGAGAGCTAATTGTATTTTTTGAGTTGATAATGTGAACATAAAACTTTCTCCAGTGGTAGAATTTCCCTCCCCTAGTATTATGCATTAAGTACTTGTCTGTACACCCTTGTACAGTCAAAAAATTATGGATATACACCTGAACATCATGAACAAATGGATATACACCTGAACATCATGAACAAATGGATATACACCTGAACATCATGAACAACATACAGTAGAACACCTAAGATGTATAGGCCCACATTACACAATAGACAGATGGATCCAAATCTTTCATGATTTTAGTATTTGTTGCAATATTGTCTACTGAAACCAGCCAGTTTTCTTTATCCAATAAAGGGATTTTGACAAAGGAAAAATCTATTTCTGGGGGAAGACCTGTGTCACCCGGTGAAATTACCATCTAGCACATATTTCTAGGTAAATTTATTGCTAAACATACCAGAGAAAAGCCAAATGCAATGCTGGGGTTATTACTACCCCAAAAGAGCTCCATAAAATGGAGTCGTATATAAGAAAGGGTGAGTGTTGTCACTACCACAGGCCTCTGCCCTGTAGAATTATCCAATCTCAAAATCCCCAAAAGCGGTGTGCCATTACAAAGCCCGCACCAGCTCCCCGAATACCAACAACTCAGCCGCTATATTGGCATTCCAGGTTAGCACCCCCCAAGCTTGGTATTTTACCCAGGGGGGGGAAAGGAGGAACAGTGGTGGGTCACCGGGTGACACAGGTCTTCCCCCAGAAATAGATTTTTCCTTTGTCAAAATCCCTTTTCTGGGCTTTGACCTGTGTCAGCAGGTGAAATCACAGCAGAGAATTAAACATACCAGCTTGGTGAAGCTCTTGAAAACTACTGTGATGGAGAGAAATAAAACTATGATTAAAACTGAGTTTTAATTACCCAAGCAGAAAAAATCTCTATAATAAAACATGGAATAACAAGTCAGGGGAACCATGCCCCAAAGCAAACATATAATACAGTAATTTAGAATATGATTATAAATGTCTTAAACACTAACAAAAAGGGACAACAGACAATATGTAACATGGTCAGGAGTCAGGCTTTGAAGCATGCCTGACCCAAGGAAGACAGTAAGGGGAGTAAACGAGGCAGGTAGGCGAGAGGGAGAGTGACAGAACAGTTAGGAATGTGAAGTGTGATCACCAGAGGAAGGGACAATGCTTCCTGCTGCCATAGTGGAAAATTTTAGGGTCTCTAGAGATTTGAGGTAGTGGCGTTTGAACACTGAAGGTGATTTCCAACCCGCTTATTTTTTGAGATCGTCAAAATTCATATAATGGAAATAATTAGTGGAGGTGGCCACTGCCCTGATATCATGAACCTTTGGAACTGAATCTGGGTTAGCTTGTTTAATAAAGTACAAGATTTGTTGTCTGATGGCCTTCAAAGAAATAGTTCCTCCACCTTCCCTAACAAAAAGAGGGCCTGATGTTGTATTAGAGGTTCTGTCTAAATAAGCCTTTAAAGCAGTGACTGGACATAATGACAGGTCTTGTGGAAGGGGGATAACCTTCCAAGGGGACCACCTATCTTGTGGATCTTCATTCTTAGCAAGAAACTTGAGATCTGGGGCTAACAGAACTTCTCCTGACGGGAGGAAATCGACATGGTTCGGTTCTCTAGAGAGAGCGGACAGCTCAAAAATTCTAGCACCTGAGGCTAAGCTGATTAAGAATAAGGTCTTCCTTAACAGACTTAAGAATGAACATTTCTGATTATCAGTATCTGATGCTAATTTAAGAACGTCATTTAAGAACCAGGAAACCGTGTGTGGGTGGGTTGCTGGTCTCAAATGAGCGCATGCTCTAGGAATTGATGAAAAATATGAGTCTGTTAAGTTAATATTAAAGCCATGTAAAAATATCTTTTTTAAAGCTGATTTGGCTGTAGTAATAGTACTAGGGGCTAGACCTTTTTCAAATAATGACCTGAAGAACGAAATTGCAAGGTTCGTGGTCATTTCTTTAGCTTCAGATTCTTTTAGGAATAATGCTAATTTCTTGACTGCTGAGTCGTATTGTCTGAGGGTAGATTCCCTTTTGTCTGATTATAAGAACAGTGTATTAACAGGGTCAATGTTAGCATCTTTCTGAGCTGCAAATTTCATGAAATCCATAAAGCTAGGGCATTTTGAATTCTTGAGGAAGCTGACACAGTCCGAGTTTGTACTATTTGTGTCAATTTTGGCCTGGGGATATGTATGCACCGGAGTTTCCGCTCCAGAAGAAGAGGAAACCAGTTGCTCTTTGGCCAGTTGGGTGCTACCAGGGCCACATGACCTTTGAATGTCATGAGCTTGTGTAAAACTTTCATTAACAAGTTCACTGGAGGAAACAGGTAGATCCTCTGCCAAATGTTCCAATCTATTGACATCGCATCTGTGGAGTGAGCCAGAGGGTCCAGGTTGGGGGCCACATAACATGGAAGTTTGTGGTTGCTTTCTGTGGCAAACAGATCTACCTGGAGACCTGGGACCTGACTGCAAATCCACTCGAATGATGTTTTGTCCAGGGACCATTCCGACTCCAGCGGAGTTGTTCTGGACAGAGAATCTGCAATGACATTCCGGACTCCTGCCAGATGGGTAGCTGACAAATGCCACCGGTGCTTGTTTGCTAGGGAGAATATTGCTACCATTACTTGGTTGATCCGGCTCGACTTGGAGCCTCCCCTGTTTATGCAATGCACCACTACTGCACTGTCCAAAACCAACCTGATATGGATTAGTCTGGTTGGACGCAGTTTCTTTAGGGTTAGAAAGACTGCCATTGCTTCGAGAATGTTGATATGGAACTGACGGAACACAGTGGACCACATTCCCTGCACTTTCTTGTGTTGAGAATATCCTCCCCACCCACTCAGAGAAGCATCTGTGTGAATTACCAATGCCGGAGGGGGAAACTGGAGCGGTACTGATTTTGACAAGCACTTGACTGTTGTCCAGGGCCGGAGTCTCTTTCTCAACACTGGCGGAATTAGGGACACCTTGTCTCTGAATCTGTTGTTGGCACGTCTCCGCCACACTCTGTTTATGTCTTTCAGTTTGGCTTTCAGAAGCTGATCTGTTACCGAAGCAAACTGAAGGGAACCTAAGACCCTTTCTTGGGTACGGCGGGAAGCTTTCCTGTTCTTGAGGAATTGCCTGGTTGCTTTGGCTATTTCTCTCCGTTTGGCTGGCGGAAGAGACAGTTTGTGAGAGTCCAGGTCCCACTGGATCCCCAACCATTGAAAACGGGTGTCCGGAACTAAGCGGGATTTCTCCCTGTTTATTTGGAAGCCTAGAGATTCCAGAAAACCGATTACTATGGCTGTTGCTTTCCGACATTCGCTGGCGTTGGATGCCCAGATTATCCAGTCGTCCAGGTATGCGGCCAGCATGATCCCCTGTGGCCGTAGTTGTTGGACTACTGTATCTGCCAGTTTGGTGAAAATTCTGGGGGCTATGTTGAGCCCGAATGGCATGACTCTGAACGAGTAAGCTTGCTTTCCTAGTCTGAACCCCAGGTAAGGAGAGAATCTTCTCGCAACCGGGACGTGATAATAGGTGTCTGAAAGATCTATAGAGGTGGTTATGGCTCCACGGGGAAGTAGGGTCCGTACCTGTGAGATTGTAAGCATGCGAAACTTGTCGCATTGAATGTATAAATTGAGACGAGACAAGTCTAGGATTACTCTTTGCTGACTGGAGCCTTTCTTTGGAACGCTGAACAGTCTGCCCTGAAACTTCAGGTGTCTCACTTTCTTTATAGCCCTCTTTTGGAGCAGGTCCTTCACAAAGTCCTGGAGGGCTTTGGACGGTGACTGATGAAATCTGACTAGCGGAGGAGGGCCTCTGCTCCAGCTCCATCCCAGACCCTTGGAGACTATGCTGTGGGCCCACGGACTGAAGGTCCATTGGTCCCGAAAGAGATACAACCTCCCGCCTACCTGAGGAGCCTCATTGGGCGGGAGATGATCTACCTCCTCTGCTACCTCGGCCTCCCCTCCCTCGGGAGATGGAACGGGACGCCGATTTGCCTCTAAAAGAGCCTCTGGCTCTACTTCCCCTGGCATTTCGGTTGAATGCCCGAAATGCCGCTTTCAAATGAAGGGTTGAAAGCCGGAGATGTCACATACGTAGGGGAAGCGAGTGTGTGTTGGACTGGTTGTACCAGCACATACTGTTGCTGAGGCTGCGCTTTAGAGGTTGAAGGCTGGCCGGCTGGAGAGACCGGAACAGCCTGCAGCGCAGTCTGAGTATGTGGTCTCTTGAATTTCTTGAACCTCTTCCCGGGTCTGGGATGAGGACCGGCGGACTCCGTTGGCTTCCGCTTGTAGGGGAGACCCCAGCGGGAGCGGAGGCTTTCGTTTGCCCTGGTTGCCTCTGCCAGGACTGTATTTACTTCTTCCTGTGGGAAGAGATTAGCCCCCCAAACAGAGCTCTTCATGAGCCTATTGGGCTCGTGCCTTATAGTGGCTGCCGCAAAGATGTGTTTTCGGCAATTCATGCGAGCCACTATGAAGTCATACAGGTCCTGTTGGAATCCCGCCAGTAGGAATTTGGTAAGGACCTGGAAGAGGGCTTCTTCATTGTAGACAACCGAAGTTGCCTCCGCCAAAGTCAGGGAATGCAGGGACCGAATCAACCTGGTCTTGGCTTCTGATTCGGCCTTCAGGAGAGATTCCGGGAGTTTGGGAAGCTGCTCGCTGAAGAGGGAAGAAGCGCAGTCAGGGTCGAGCCTACCCACCGTAAAGGTGGCCGGAGCTCCCTTCCAAAATTCAGAATCTCTGGGGAAGACGAGAGAGGTGGGATCTGTCTCCCGGAGTTGTGGAAGGGGCTTGCCCTCGATGCCTGCCTGACTGGTAATCAGAGCTACCTTAGTCGTGCAGGGGTTGGGATAGCATCCCTCACCGAGAACGTCGTAAACGTCCCCTTGACAGGGGTGAGTTTCGTGTTCTCGGCCTCCCACTCTGTGAGCGTGCGCAACAGGGTGGATTGTGCCTGGTCCCTCGGGAAGATGACAGTCTCCTTCGGGACCTTATCCGACCTTATCCAGGCTTCCTCGGTAAGCCTGGCATACCCTGGGTAAGGAGGCACTAAGTCAGGTGGGAAGAACTCCAGCTCCTCCAACCTGCGAGTACCCAGTCCTTCAATGGTGAGGGTATCTTCATGCTGAGGAGCATGAAGAGCCAGGCGCCAAGGGTTTCCCTTATCAAAGGGAGGAAGACTGGAAGCGTCCGGAACAGCGTAAGACTGAGCCGCTGCTCCGGCACGCATAAACCCAGAGAGCAAGCTCTGCTGGGTCTGTACCTTCTCTGCTAGGGACTTTACAGAATCACCAGAAGACTTCAGGCCCGAAGCCAACTGGGAGGAGAGTTCGCTAATCCTGGCCTCCACCCTTTTATCGAACTTCTTCATAAGAAGTTCCGCGAACGCCTCCGGGTCAAAGTCAGGACGAGGGGGACTCGCCTTACTTTGCCTAGATCTTGATCCCTTTCCAGAGGGGGGAGCCTTGCTCGTAGACGTCACGGGGCTAGGGGCCCGTGACGACTTCGAGGGAGCTCCGGGGTGAGACCTCTGGTGTTTGAAGGACTTTGATAAGGTCTTGGTTTTCACAGACTTTGCCTTGGGGACAGTAGACCTTGACCTGTCCTCAAGGTAAGAGGATTTCTCGAATCCTCTAAAGGAAGAGACAGAAGAGGAAGGAGAGCTGAAAAGAGGATCAGAAACATCTGCCTCACCTACCCCCTTACCTGCAACCTGGTGGTCCGGGTCAGCGCTCATAGGCTCGAGGTTGATGTTGATCGCCGCAACCTCCTCCGCTACCTCTCCACAGATGGCTTCTTCCTCATGGGAGGGCTCCGTCATCTCACGGATCCCAGCGATCAAGGGGGCGGCTACTTCTGCCGGGACGGCTGCTGAGATCCGGGCGCCGGGGTAGAGGAGATTGCAGATCTCCTCTGACAGAACGTAGGGCTTCCCCGACGTGATGTTCCTCCCGAAACCACTGACCCAGGTCTTGAGGGTTGACAGCGAAGAGTCGCGGGAGCTGCAGTCGGCCTGAAAGGAGGGGAGTGCTTACTAACGAAATCCCCAACTGTCATATATATATATCAATAAAGGCCACAAACTCAAGAGAGAATAACAATTAGTGGACATGCAGCTTACCGACTCATCCAACACTCGCTCGTAAAGAGCGTAGCACACCTCACATCCGTCAGGGTGCCAGACGGTCAGGTCCCCGACTCGGACCGCGCAGCCGGAGTGGGAACGACACACTTCATGTCCACAGGACTGCTGCAGGACCGCCGTGCACCCATGCTCCTGACAACGTACCATCTGTAAGTGGACGGATGATACATGAGTATGCTAATAAGGCACGCCGGAGTAGGGTCGCCGGAGATGAGTCTTAATTTAAAAATGACTAACGGAGCATGCAAATGGTCCGGTCAGACCCCGCCGGAGTTAATTCCGGTAATAGGGGAATGATATATAAGATACATGAGTGAAAATGTTAAGGACCGCCGGAGTAATTCTGGTGCTACTAGAAAACCTTAACCTATGATCATGCGTCATAAACAAAATAACGGATTACATAAATACTTCCGGACACAGTCCGGTAGAGGTATGGTAAATACACAGTACGGAATGGTTAACAACGAGTACTTGCCAAGAAACAATGGTTATGATACATTGATTATAAAACTCCGCTTTGATGCCAGGGGAATCGAGTTACACCATACTTATGGTGGCAGTGGAGGAGGCGGGGTGAGCACCGTCCAACCACACACCATACCCACCGGAGTGGTTACATTAAAGAGGTAGTAACGGGAGACCCGACAAACTCGGCGGAGGTAGGATCTGGCCAAAGTCAAGACAGATTCCCAGGGTATATGGTCGATGCTCCAGTTGTATTGAACAGGGAAAAAACAAGGACAATAACAGCTAGCAGAAGAGCGTACACCGAGACGGAGGCCAGTTAGGTGGATAACTCTAACTGGATACCGAACTAACTCTCCACGGGGTGTGGGTCTCAAGAGAACGACAACCTTGGGCAGGGAGAAACTCGGTCACGCGTCTGATGCTAGGAAAAGGGAAGGGAATAGTCAAGTGGAGGGAACCTATGGCAGCGGCCAGATGGGTAGGGGACACCCCCTGGACGCTGATAGCAACCCCCCCACGGGGTGTCGATCATGGGAGAACGATTACCAAACGCGGGGAGAATATTAGGTTACACTCCAAATGCTAAGGAATTGCAAAGTGGTGGTAATCAATTAGTGGTGGCTAGGGAGTGGGGAAGCATCCCCTAGACACTAAAAGACCTCCCCATAGGATGCCGGTCAAAAGAGATCAGCGTCCCTGACGCGGGGAGAACTAGGGAAAACCACCCAATGCAAAGGAAGGGGTAAGGGATTTGTTAGGCTAGCGATACGAAAAAGGCTCGGAGCAACCTTTACCCCAGGCTCGCTTCTCAATGACAATTTTTACACGGGTAGGGAGACAAGCTGAGGTCTGGAAGGGGAGGTGGGAGGGGCGGGGGGGGGGAGAGGGGGAGACACACGATGCCAGGTTGCCCGCCCTGACATCGACGGCTCGGATAGGAGTAGGCTACGAATGAGAAGACCCTCGCTATTCTAGCCTAACCTTACAAAGACCCGAGAGTCCGAGTTGGAAGGCCAAAACAGGGAGAGGGTGGGAAAATCACAGGCCTAATAACCCCCATCTGAACCAGACGATACCGTCAGGAGGGCACAGAACATGGGACTCTCCTACCCACCCATGACTCCCTCCAAGCCTCAAAACGACCTGGTCGGAGAAGTAGGGAGCAAAGAGCCGTAACGGAGCGTAACTTCCTAGGCTAACCTTCCAAAGCCGATCAGCGGTCAGGAGGACTAGCCTAGGAGACCCAACACAGGAACTATCTGACTAAAGTAACACTAAAAGTTAACCAAACAATGAAAAATATAAAGTAAATAATATATATCCGTTGTTGTTGTTGTTGTTGTGGTTCTCCAGACTCTGTTATGCCAGGAAGCCTGCACCGCGCAAGAAGGACACCACGCTTACTGGATCTGACCATAACTGTGTGGTAGTGTGGATGTTGTGTTGTTGTCTAAGGGCTGCCAAGTTAGGGCAATCTACTAAGAGATGTGTAATTGTGTGGGGACTAACTTGGCAGAGTGGACATATGTCTGTTTGGGTGTTGTCTATGCGGTGTTTGTAGGTGTTTAGTGATTGGTGATGAATATATATCCGTATAGAACATAAATAATAAAAGGGCTCATGTAGAAGGGTGGGCCAAACCACTCGCGACATATGGGACGCGGATGGTAAAAAATGGCCGACCCTTACATTCAAGCGTAACAATATTAATCCAGAAATATAAATGTCATCCGTTAACGTAAAAATTAGCAAATATAATTAGCATAACAGCACCATCTCAGAGAATATACCTGTGTGCTGGAGGAGGAAGGGGTCCAAGGAGAACATGGAGTTATGATCACAAAGGCGTGAGGGGGAAACCTCATAGCCTACGATAAGCGAGGACCCGCGCCTCCCCAGGGAAGGGGTAATTCGGAATAAAATGACTCTGACAAGGAGCGAATATGAAAATATGTAAAAAACACACAGTTAAAACATATTATCATACAGCAAAGGGACAGAATCACATCTATTAAACCAAACGAAGACTGAAGGTCACGTGTGGTCAGAGAGAGAGGCGGCCGTGACCGGCGTCATATTCAACCCTGTAATTATCGAATTAGAGGTTAAATAAAAGGTCTCAAAACGCCAAAAAACTCAAAGGGAGATGGTACTCAATTTAGATGAAGTAAAATCCTGGACGGAAGACATTCCAGCGCACAGAAAAAGCAAAATAAGCACTCAGTTGAAATGAACAACAAGGCGCTGGCGCGTGCTAAAATGGAATGCCAATATGGCGGCTGAGTTGTTAGTATTCGGGGAGCTGGTGCGGGCTTTGTAACGGCACACCGCTTTTGGGGATTTTGAGATTGGATATCTCTACAGGGCAGAGGCCTGTGGTAGTGACAACACTCACCCTTTCTTATATACAACTCCATTTTATGGAGCTCGCACTGGGGGTAGCAACCCCAGCATTGCATTTAGCTTTTCTCTGGTATGTTTAGCAATAAATTTACCTAGAAATATGTGCTAGATGGTAATTTCACCGGCTGACACAGGTCAAAGCCCAGAAATGCATCTTTTTCACAATAGAATTGTATGCAATATGTTCCTTGACTAGAAGTGCTTTAGAAGCCATTTCAAAGTTATTGACTTGAAGTTTTCATTTCACAAATAATATGAAACTGTATAAATGTTGTACAGGCAGTCCCCGGTTTACGACGGGGGTTCCATTTTTACGCTGTGCCGTAAACCAAAAATCGTCGTAAACCGAAAAATCATTGAAAATCGTCAAAAATCCTAAGAAAACCTTACATTTAATGCTCTGGGTGTATTGAAAACGATGTAAACTGCATTATTATTGAGTTTTTCATCAAAAAAATCTCCACATTTTGATTATTCTGCCATTTTGGAGCCATATTTCTTCCGTCGGATCGGCGTACAACGTGTCGTAACCCCGGAACATGCATCGTAAACCGGGAAATAATTTCTGATGAATATATTTGAAAAGCGTTGTAACCTTGGAACGTCGTAAGCCAGACCTGTCATAAACCGGGGACTGCCTGTTATAAGTTGGGTCCCTGCACATTTAGGCATTAAAGGAAATCTTTAGTGATTGTCCAACTTTCAGCCAACAATGCATGTAAAGCATTAGAAACAAATCCTTGACAGAAGTTTTATTAGAATCTTTAATATGTACAGTTACAAAATTTTTAAGGGGTTGCAGTATGTTAAATATGATGTACAGTCATATATTTATTAACCCTCTGGTGATCCGATGATGCAAAATCATGTCAGTAAATTTTTTGCCGCAAGTGCTCCGATGTCGCGATTTCCGCGTCATCCATGAGTTATTTTCGGGGGAAATTCACCAAAAAAAAAACCGAGTCATCCGAAGAAAACGAGGAGTGCGCCATTGCGTGGGCAGATCTTGGACCTACAAGAAAACGTAAACAGGAAACCGATAGGTATCGCGCATGCGCCGCAGTCCTCCTCCACCTGAAGCACTTCACCTGTTTTGACCGAGTTCAGCACGTCTTTTTTAGCGCTGTCACGTTTTTTGCTTTGTCATTTATCTGCGTTTGTGAAGTGCTTTCGCTTTTGTTATTGTTATAAGAGTGTTTGGAAGTGATTGTTGAGTATTTTGAATAATATTTCAAGCATTTTTCGATAAGATAAATAGTGAAGAATTTACTTCTTTTACATATATTTCTGTCTTTCTACAACATTTCCGTCTTTCAGTTTCAATTGCTCAATTTTTTGTGGGAACACTTATTGCTTTTACATGGGCTATTTATAGAAAATTTATTCAGCTTTCCATTGCAATTTTCACTTTTTTCTTAGCGTTATTCATTACCGAGTAATTACGAAAAATGTAAGCGTAAATAACGGCACTCGAGAACCCGGTCGAGCTGCGTACTTCGGCCTAGGGTTTACGAGTGCGTGAATAATTTTTTGTACACCTGTTTGTGCATCTGTAAATAACTTCAATGTGCATGTATTATATATCATTCGAACGGCCATTCCTTGTACTTTATCATGCTGAACGGCAAAATGTAAAAATATCAACGTTTCTATATAAAAATCTTTAGCGAACAATTGACTTTACGTGAAAAAAACAAAACTTACCTCTTTGAGCTTCAATTCCTCAATTATTTACTGTGAACACCTATTGATTTTAGGTAATATATATATAGGAAATTTATTCAGCGTTCCATCGCAGTTTTCACTTTTTTCTTGCATTATTTATTACCGAGTAATTACAAAAAATGTCAGCGTATATATATACACATTGAACGCTGTGGTTTGGCTGGAATTTATGCGTGTAGATAATTTTTTGTAAGCCGGTTGTGCATCTGTAAATAAGGTCAGTGTGCATGTATTATATATCATTTGAATGGCCATTCTTTGTACTTTATCGTGCTGAACAGCAAAATGTAAAAATAACAACGTTTCTAAATAATTATCATTGCCATATATTTTCTTAGAAAAAAAAAAGATTGTCTGTAATCTAACGACAATTGCTCAATTTTATTCTGACAATACATATATCTTTCTTTTGTGCATTTTATAGGAAATTTATTCAGGTTTCTAATGCCACCTTTATTTTTTTTATCTTTATTCCTAACTTGTGTATGATACGAAACGTCAACATAAATAGGTTGGAAAATCTGAGAATTGCACTCCATAAAAAATTAGCATTTTTTAATCGGTAACAGCTAATTAGCAAACACAATTATAGCAAAATGATTGCTTTCACATGAAATTTCAAACATTTTCACACAATTCACATATAATATAAACTCCCCAAACCTAATTATTAAATTTTTCATGATTATTTTTAAAAAATTACGATTTTCCTTAAAAATTTCACATTCATCATGTCTTTTTTATTATTTCTAAGCCTTGCAAAGATTTTCTGATTGCTTTAGGAAAAAATTCAGTCATTTGTCGACATCATAAAACAAACCAGAAGCCTATATCGGTTATAGTTTGGACGTATCGATTTTTACAAGGCAACTTTTCCGCACCAGCCCCACTTTTCCCTCCACGGCATAAGTCGTGTACTGAGTAGCGCTATAGGAACCCCCGTAAGCACAAGAGGGTTAAGAACAAATTCTTCTGGCCTGTCTTATAACAGCTAAGAATGTTAACTCAGTTATTTAGTTAAAGTACATATTGATAACAGTAAAAGTGTATCCCATCTGCACTAAGCATAAACTGGAAATGAAAAACATAGTGCAGATGCAGAAATAACAGACTGTGGTTCAGTTAATGAATGGCACATAGCAGTACTGAAGAATGCTATTTTCTTCTGGTTGTGGAGAACATGCACTTTGTTTCTATTAAATTACAAGTGAAGAAATGTTTTTGTTTTATAAAAACATTGTCCTTTGCAGGTATTTGGTTGGGAAAACGAAGTTTCACTCACCATTATTACCCATTTGTGGTGTGAAACTGGCAAATTTGACTGATGATGACCTTGAACTTATTGAAGATAGAGCACAAGCAATGTTGTCCTTCAGAAATATCAGGTGAGCACTATTAGACTAGAGTACTGTAGTTGTATTTCTGATAATATATTGTTCCAGGTAGTATTAAGTCTCATTTATTAGATTTTAAAAGTTAGAATGGTTGTTTTTGTAGGACTAACAACCAGAATACTGTGTTTTTACACTAAAACAATCTTTATGCAAACCCATTTATCAGTGAATAACCTTTAACTGTGTGGGGCACATCTAGTTTGCTGAAGCAAAATTTCCTAAAAGAACAGTTCCTCCACACATGCTTAATCTACTTTGCTGATATCCATCTGAGAGAGTAGGATAGGAAGAACGGCACGAAAGTTCATGTTGACTGGGTGTGCAGTGGCTGAAATTGCTATTTTGTAGGGAAGATGAAGCAGATGAGCCCCAGAAGGGAAGATGAAAAGAGTTGGCAGGTGCAGGTTGAAAAGGGGTACTTCCATGCTTGAATCTGCCTGCAGTAGAAAAAGCCCAAGGGTGGATACTGACTGGCACAAGGGTCATAAAGTAGTGAGTTGGTGTAAAAATCCATAAAGGTATGGGTACATCCATAATGGTAATAGTAAAAGCAATAGCATAGCATGAGGATAGACCTAGCTGGTAGCTTTGCAGTGTCTGGTGCCTGTCCAAGAGATGGCAGGAAGCACTGGCTTATGAAAAATCCTGAGCAGATGAATGGGAACTAATGCTCAGAGTAAGGACCCTAATGATACTACAGTAAACCCACCGTATTCGCAGGGGATGCGTAAACACCCCCCCGCAAATAACTAAAATCCACGAATACTTAAAAAACCCCTCTAAAAACACTTGGAACTGCCTATTATGATAGTTTGAACACAAGAAAAACCCTCCAAAAATGCTTATACCTGAGTATTTTAATAGTTTTATCACAAAAAGTGTATTAGACTTGAAAATTATATGAAAATACAGTAATTAGTGAATATTTCTCCGTGAAAAATACTGCGAATGGGCGAATTTTCCGCAAATAATGAGTAGATACATTCCACAGAGAAATCCGCGAATACATGAGTCTGCGAATCGTGAGAACGCGAATATGGGGGTTTTACTGTAGAGTGTAAGTCCAAAGTATAACCACTAGCTGAGAAAAAAAACTTTCTACTAAAAGCAGATCTTGACAGCTTAAATGCTGGAACAATTGAGAAGTAGGACAGAAGGAAATTGTTCATTGAGGACAGGCTTGGAGAACTCTGAACTTCTACAGAGGATGCACCTTTAAAACTGGAAGGCAGTGCATAAAGAACAAAGAGAGGAACTAATTATTCAAGATGTCAGAGTGGTTCTACCAGCTCAAAGGCAGCAGGAGGCCAGTTGAGGACTGGTGACTTGAGTGGGGAACCTCATGAAGGGCAAGGAGATCACCGACATGCCTAGAGCAACCCAAGGTCATCCAAACCACAGCCTGAAGAGTCCAATAAAAAATGACCCATCAAGCTCTAACTTGGAGATCCATTAGAAATCTAAGAGCAGATGTGCGAAGTGAAATATCAGAAAGACACTGAGTATTCTTGTCTGGCCATCTCTGTGAGGAGATGGAGTTTAGGTGCCAATGTGACCTCAGTGCTAGGATGAGTACCACTGATGAAGTTTCTTCAGAGTCACTGGGAGGAGATGGAGTTTAGGTGGCAATGTGACCTCAGTGCTAGGATGAGTACCACTGATGAAGTTTCTTCAGAGTCACTGGGGTTCTTACTCATTTCAGGGATGTTGAGGAGGATGGAGTCAGATCTTCAGCTTCTGCTGCTCAATGGGTCTTTGACTGTACAGTACCTTTATTGTTGTGAATCTTGGTGTCCATACAGACATTAGTTTGCCAGGGGTCCTTTTGTGCTTCCATCAGATTGAAAGACATGTTCTCTGTATCCCCTTTCACCTGCGATCCAAGAAGTTTCTCCACTACATTCAGCAGGTCTGTAATTTGTGTGCTGGACGCTGGCTTTGGTTTGTTTATACTGCTAGGATTTTCATCAGTCTTCTGGTCCCGGTGGCATCTTGGGTGCTTTGTCTGAGATTTTTCTCTATATTTAGATGTTTAACTGATACTGACTTCAGGGATGATCATCAGTGTTGCTTGCAAATTCCACCAAGCCTTGTATGCTTTAGATCAGGGGTCAGCAACCTCTGGCCCGCATGCCACATCCAGCCTGCGAGGGATTTCAATCCGGGCCGCCAGCTTAACACCTGGACACTAATTATCTGACAGTTGTTACCTAGTTTAAGGTGTTGAGCGATCCTTATAGTAAATTTGATATCATGGCCCTCCTCCAAGACACTGCATTGCTGTTTGGCCCACACTCTCCAAAAGGTTGCTGACCCCTTCTTTAGATAAAGCCCTGGCTCAGCCTTCGTTGGTTTGGGCCCATGCACTGCTCTAATTTTATTCTTGCAGCTTCAGATGGCTTCTGGTTGAGAAGCTTCTTGATACCTCCAGCCATTGGGATCCTTGATATATAACCCTTTCATTATAATTGCCAATGATGGGATGATTATATATACAGTGTATATACAGTAAATCCCTGTATTCGCGGTCTCACGATTCGCGGACTCACCTATTCGCGGATTTCTCTATGGAACATATATACACATTGTTCATGGTATTTTTCACTGAGAAATATTCACTAATTACTGCATTTTCATATAATTTTTATGACTATATAGAGGGATGAATGAATTTTTACTTAACATTTCCCAATGTTCTGAGAGAGAGAGAGAGAGAGAGAGAGAGAGAGAGAGAGAGAGAGAGAGAGAGAGAGAGAGAGAGAGAGAGAGAGAGTGTAATTGTCGTTAGTGAGTTTCGGTTGTTGGAAGAGGGATAAGGGTCGTTAGTTGGAGTTTGTTTACGGCGCTGTCTGTCTGTGAAAATGTGAAGGAGATTTCGGTTTTGAGGGAGTCTTTAGTCAGAGCTAGTGCCGGTCAGTGGTTTTGTGTTGGACAGTTTTTTGTATGTTTTTCCGAGAGTTGTTAGTTTTTCTTGTTGGTGTGCTATTTTGTTGTGTGTATATGGTTCTATTTCCTTTTTTTTTGTTTATATTTCCTTGTTGTGTAGAGTCTGTTTTCAGTTTTGTTTGTGTGGTTTTGTGTGCTGTGTTGGTGACAGTGGACACCTTAATCCATCTCCCAGCAACCGAGGATCAGGGTGAGTGTTGTGTGTGGTTATATGTTCTATGTATCTGTGTTGTGTGTTGTTTTTGTGTTTTTGAATTCTGCCACAACTAAATGTGATAAAATTATTAAAATACTCAGGTAGTGCTCGAATTACGATAATTCACTTTTGCAATGGGGTAAGCAATTAACCCTTAAACGCCTAATGGACGTACCATACGTCGACGAAAATTGTCTGTTGGATGTCAAGTGGACGTACCATACGTTGACTAAAAATGCTTTTTTTAAATATTCGCGGAAAAATAATTATAGGCCTAGTTTGCAGAAGGTTTCAAATCATGTGCCTTGAGGGATGCTGGGAGTTCACGGATCAAGCTGTTGTTTTGTTTATAAGCGTCACCCAGACGCGCATGCACGAATTCCCTCCTTCTCGTACCAGACAGCATCAGTGTCGGACCGTGCGAGAGCAATTTTTTGACGCATCCGTGTTTTGCAGAACTTTGGCGAGTGTTTGCGTATTTGTGCTGCAACAGGACGTTTGCAGAGATGTCTCAAAGCCGTCAGGACCGTGAAAGGCGCATACTGCCTGTCGGTAGTGAGCGTGTGAGACGAGTTATAGACTGGGATGCTGGAGAAGGACCCAGCAGCCAAAGTGACCCAGCTTCTCAGCGCCGTGTTGTTTGCCCACATGTGACCGAAGGCGACCAAGGACCACATCCGGTGCCTTTTACGACCCCTAGGAAGCATCGGGGTGTCCTGAGGGGCATCTGTAAATTTTTGAAAAAAACTTTTTCCTTCGCTGAAAAGCCTGGCATTTCTTGAGTCACCTTGTCGTAATTTTTTCGCCATTTTATATTATTCGTTACATAAAGTGTTATACATCAAAATGTGTGCAATTTCATGTAGAATACAACAAAAAATAAATAATTCTTTTAGCTTGTAACAGTTTTGAAATATTTTCATGTAAATCACGATAACTGACAAAATTTTAACATTCGGTTAATTTTGACTCGACCGAAATGCTCGAAAAACGCAATCGTAAGCCAAAATTCTTACATTCTAGTAACAATCAATCATTTACCTTTATTCTGCAACAAACAGAAAGTCTCCAGCACAATATTTCGATTTATGGTGAATTTTTGAAAAAACTTTTTCCTTCGCTCCGCAAAAAATCCTAGCATTTCTTGAGTCACATTGTCGTAATTTTTTCGCTGTTTTATATTATTCGTTACATAAAGTGTTATACAGCAAAATGTGCGCAATGTCATGTAGAATACAACTAAAAATAAATCATGCTTTTAGCTTTTACCATTTTTGAAATATTTTCATATAAATAACGATAAATAGAAAAAGTCAACCTTCGGTCAACTTTAACTCGATCGAAATGCTCGAAAAACGCAATCGTAAGCCAAAATTCTTACATTCTAGTAACAATCAATCCTTTACCTTCATTTTGCAACAAACGGAAAGTCTCTGGCAAAATATTTCGATTTATGGTGAATTTTTGAAAAAAACTTTTTCCTTCCATCCGCGAACGCGAACTCCGCTAAAAATCCTAGCATTTCTTGAGTCACCTTGTCGTAATTTTTTCGCCGTTTTATATTATTCGTTACATAAAGTGTTATACATCAAAATGTGCGCAATTTCATGTAGAATACAACAAAAAATAAATCATGCTTTTAGCTTTTACCATTTTTGAAATATTTTCATATAAATAACGATAAATAGAAAAAATCAACCTTCGGTCAACTTTAACTCGATCGAAATGGTAAAAAAATGCAATTGTAAGCTAAAAAACTTACAGTCTAGTAATATTCAATCAATTTCCTTCATTTTGAAACAATTGGAAAGTCTCTAGCACAATATTTCGATTTATGGTGAATTTTTGAAAAAACTTTTTTTACGTCCGCTCGTTACGAATTCATGCATCATTTTGTGATAATATTTTCTCTGTGTTGCTTTAATCGTTTTTACAATCTGTTATATACCAAAATCATCGCAATTTAGTGTACAATACAACTAAAAAAAATTAACTCATTAGCTTTAACCGTTTTGCTTACAGCGCGATTTGTATACAATTATATACAAGTTTTTTTTTCATTGTCATATATTCCAATATTTATATATGGTAATATTTTTTTAATTTCTGATGGTTGCATACTAAACTTCAGGCAATGAGAAAAAAAGGAGCCAAAAATGAACTCTTAATCTTAAAAACTAAGCGTGCTGTGATTTTTTGAAAAAAACTTTTTTCTGCTTCGGCGCTAGTTCCCGAACGCCGCCGGCATACGGGAGACGTTTTTGTAAATAGGGCTTCGGCGTTTAAGGGTTAATACTGATACCACAATATTATTTGTAAAATATTTTTGAATTTCACGCAGGCGCAGGCAGCAGCGTACAATCAGGTAGCAAGAGAGACCAAATTACAATAGACCAGCTTCTTTTCCTCCATCTCTTTATTCCATCTTCTAGTTAAAAAAGTAAAAGAGAATGATAAAAGTATTGTTAGCACAGTGAACCCCCTGTATTCGCGGGGGATGCGTCCCACACCCCCCCTCGCAAATAGCTAAAATCCGCGAATATTTAAAACCCCTCTAAAAACACTTAGAACTGCCTATTTTGATAGTTTAAACACAGAAAAATCCTGTAAAAATGCATATACCTGAGTATTTTAATAGTTTCATCACAAAAAGTGCATTCATTCATGAAAATTATATGAAAATACAGTAATTAGTGAATATTTCTCAGTGAAAAATACCGTGAATGGGCGAATTTTCCGCGAATAATGGCTAGATATGTTCCACAGAGAAACCCGCGAATGCATGAGTCCGCGAATCATGAGAACGCGAATACGGGGTGTTTACTTTAATGTTATACTCTCACATAAATACGTACAGCCATACACATAAATACGTACAGCCATAAACAACTGACCAAGAAACTGTTGTTTTGCTTATCGAATTGGTAACAAAAGCCGTTTTGCTTGTATTTCAACCATCGTACGGTAATACACAAGTACCGTAGTTATAGTACAAATGAAGTTAAGTAGAATAGGACAGATATATTTTTACATTATACCCATATTTGGTGTGGATAAAAGGTCGGCAAGGAAATATACTGTTGAATTTAAGCTGCAAGTTATAGCTGAAGCTGAGAAAACAATGTCTGAGAAAACAATGTTCAAGCTGCTAATGACTATAAATTATTGTGCATTAGCAACATGGATGAAACTTGACTGTAATTAAAATTGGAGAGAAAGTAATTTAATCAAAACTACTGGGCATGAAGGAACACATTACTGCTATTTTTATGCCGATAAACGATAAATACGTAAAGCTCGTATTAAGATGAAATCAAGCGAATATAGCGAAAGGCATCTTGATTTTTTTACACAAAACAAACGCCCTCAAACGGCCAACATCATCCATTAATGAAAAAAATAGCTAAGTTAATTTCACAATGAGACATATTTAAGTTATATTTCGACTTAAAAACACTTTGTATAATGAAAACTAACCTTGCCCCATGTAAATAAAGTATCTAGAGATTCATTTACGCTAAGTAGAAGCAAGAAAAGTGCTCTGATGGGAGTAAAGCAAAATAAATTTACCACATAATCGATTTCCAAACCAAAACATTGATCGCTGTGATCACAATTTCTGGGATCGACCTGTGTCGCCGAGTGAAATGTCCCATATAGCACACACTTCTAGGTATAAATATTTGCTAGATATACCAGAGAAAAAAGCCATATAGCTAATAGGATGCCAGAGTTACTACCTCTGGAGCGATCATCCTTATAGGATGTCGGTATGTCATCTAGGAGCGAGTGGAAGCCACTACCACAGATGCTTAACCCAAATAGATCTCTCCTCTCTCAAAACCCCTCTACCTAAGGGGTGCCGTTACAGCGGTCCTTCTCCGCTCGCTACTACTACTTCTACCCAGAACCTTCATCCTCTCTTAGCACGCTTTCTTGTTGACACCCGTTGTTTTCGTTGGTGTGTTTTTGTGCTTCTTTTTGCCTTATTTTGGCTATTTGGTTTCCTTATCATGGCTTCGATTGATCAAGATGCATCTTCATCTAAGTTGAGTATTCAATTTTGTTGGTTTGGGACCCGGTTGGACAATTTTTGTCCCGTTTAATACTTACGCCTTGTCGGCTCGGAGCCACCATTTTCGTGTTCATTAGTGGCTGTAGTCCCCAGCCTCTTAATGCTCTCATATCTTCTGACGTCTTAGAAGATTTTTTATATGCTCCTCTCTTATAATGATAGCTTTAATTTTCGCTCGTTCTGACGCGCTCGACTATTATTACATTTTAGAATAGTGGAAAGTGAGGCCTAGCCTATCCTTTCCTTTCTGTTCTTTATGTAGGTGCATTTTTAAAAATATTTTGTTATTATATCATTTCAATTTAATTATGTATCCCTATACCTTTCGTCTGATATGGTAGTGTTATCCTTTAGCCTACCTGACCAGTTTGACTCTGTCGAATCTCGGAAGGTAGGCTAAGCTGGCCTCAGTCTTCCTTCCTACCCTGGCTTCTAGGCCTAGGTAAGGTAGGTTTTCTTGGGTGGCCTTCGTTCGAGTTTTGGATGCCGGCCCGTCCTCCCTGACCAGTTTGATTCATCAAATCTCAGAAGGTTTGGTTTGGTGCTAGTGCCCCTTTCTCGTTCTTCTCTCTGGCGTGTCCTAGCCTACCTGGCCAGGTGTTTACTTTGGAAGGTTAGGCTAGGCTATAGATATTATCTATTTTGCCTTCTCGTGTTTATCTCACTCCCATTTTATCAGACGTTGTCTACATGGCTTCTCCCTTTGGGGCATTTTAGAGCAATGCTCATTTGCCCCTTTCGGTTGAGATGACACTTCGTGGAAGGTATTTAGGCACCTGACCTGTTGCAGTCGCCATGTTTTCTCTGCCCCTGCTTCCCCGCCGTTCCGCTATCCGGATCCGTTCCGGCGGCTATCGTTAGCTCGCTGTTTAGTTCCTAGTAGGAACAATAGCTTGAGCGTCGTTGCCTTATTTTTATGGCGGAATTGTGGAGATGCCGGGCTGAATGCTAATTTCATGGTTAGTTATTAACTAGTTTCCGTGAACTGTGTTCCGGGAAATCAGTCCCGGAACCTTCGTTCCGGCGGCTAGCCCCCCCCTCGGTTGTTGATTTCTGTGTGGTTAATTTGACGAGACGTTCCGGCGTCATCGGAATTGCTTTCCGGTGTGATCTACTTCAGGCTTGGCCTCCCTGTTCAGATTGTACTGGAACGTTCCGCCGTAACCTTATTGTTTACCCCAGATCTCAACTCCGGCGTGGGAGGGAATATTATTACTTCAAGTTTTATTAGTTTAGTCTTTCACCACAGCCGTGAAGCTGTTCCGGCGTTATCTCTTTGATACTCATGTATCAGTTCCTCTTACAGGTGGTTCATTGTCAGGAGCCGGGCTGTAACGCCTATTTGCAGCAACCCTGTGGCCACGTAGCATGCAGGTCTCATGCCAGCTGCGCAGTCGAGGTGGATGATCATCTCGTCTGGCATCCAAATGGCTGCGATGTATGCTACTCCCTCTTTCAGGACGTGATTGATGATTCGGTATGTTAACCTTTCGGCATACGAGCATGAATATTTCAAACAAGTTTGAAGTGCATCTCCTATAACGGAAGAATTTATACGTCAATTCCTTATATTGACATTATTTTCGGTTTCAGGTCCCTCTGAAGATCTGGGTCGGCGGCTTTGGTCGCAACGTTGGTCAGGGACGCCCCTATGTGCTGGCAGAGGACATTTGTAACATCCTGTATCCTATGGCCAGGTCCTGTGCAGCAGTAGCTCCCGAAGTGGCGGAGCCCCTGATTAACAGGATTAGGATCGAGACCCAGGTCCCGCCGGAGGAACAACAAGAACTGTGCGGGGAAGTGGCCGAGGAAGTGGCCAGCATCAATCTCAACGTCGAACCGATGGCCATCGATCCGGAGGAGGAAGGTAGGGATGTAAGTGAGGCAGGGAGACTTAAAAATTCAATTTCTTTCAGTTCTCCTGCGTCTTCGTCTTCCTCCTTCCAAGGTTTCTCTAAGGTCTCCACCCTTGGGGCCGTTCGGGGTTGGTGATCCCCAAGGTGAAGTCCTTAATGAAGACGAAGACATTACCTAAAGTGTCTAAACCCCCGAAGATCCCGGCCATGCCGAGTTCCGCCAGGTCGTCGTTGGCCCCCAAACCTTCGACTTCCTCCCAGAAGGCTACTCCCCCTTCCAAGGGGTCGAGACCCAAGGCGAGCAGGTCTAAAAAACCTGAATTTGACCCTGAGGCCTTCGCAGAAGCTCTCATGAAGAAATTATCTGACCAAGTTAACTCCCAATTCGAGACAATGTCTCGAGATCTCGCCTCGAGTCTAGAGACATCGGGCAGGTATGTTCAGTCTTTGGCTGAGAGACTGAAAACACAGGAGGATTCGCTTGCCGGACTCGTTAATTCCGGTCTGGTACAGCAACAGAGTTACTCCATCCCAGACGCCTCGAAGCTACCTGCTTATGAGGACTGTAACCCTTGGCGTCTCGCCTTCAGTGCCCCCCTTTGCCAATGGTAAACTAACCATCGAAGGGTGTGGCACCTGTCCTGTGGAAGACTACGAGTTCTTCCCGGTGGATCTTGTTTTTCCTTTCCCGGGATACGCCCATTTATCGGAGGAGGCCCTGGTAAGGGAAGACAAGGTCCCCAAGGAAACGGTGATCTTCCCCAGGGATCAAGCACAGTCGGCATGGGTCAGAATACTCTCTGACTGGGAGTGTGCTAATACCAAGCTAACTCCCCACAAGGGGCGGTATACGATTTTCGTTGTCCACGAGGACATTCCCACCCCTTGTACATCTAAGATAGCGGAACTAACTCTGCAGGCTGGAATAGAGGAGAAGCCGATGCCACAGCTTTGTGAGATGGATCCTACATCTCTTCTCTTTCCGGGAGACCTGGATTGCTGGGTTGGGGCTCCTGAAACCTTTACAGTAGGTAGGCTGGATCCGGAGTGCGCTTAGGATCTATTCAGCGAGCAGTTGCCCAGGATTCCGGAGTCCCTGATCAAGGCAGAATATGATCCTAGGTGCCGTCTCAGCAGATCCATCAACTCCGTCACCTCGGCGGAGTTGACATCGGCTGTGTACAAAGACAAACCTCTTTTCCGGATCCTGACTAAGTCACTTCTGGCTTCGTTCCAAAGTGACTTATACGATTTTGTGGTAGCAAGACGGAACTGCCGGAAACGTGCTGGCTGACGCTACCATCCGGCACGAGCCAAACAGGCTCATTAAATCCTCTATCTGGAGTACTAACCTCTTTCCTGATGACGTGGTCAACACCGTCATCAGCGAAGCTTCCAAGGCCAATCAGAATCTTAGGATCCGTTGGGGACTTCCCTTTAAGAGGAAGTCTTCTGAGTCTTCGGGCCCTCAGCCTAAAGGAAGGAAGAGGACAAGGAGGTACCATCCATACAAGGCACCCCAGACCCAGACAGTTGTCCAGGCAGTTCCCGTGACTCAAGTTTCCCAACCTTCCACCTCCAAGGGGCAACCCCAGTATGTCTTGCTGAACCAAACAGCTCACCACCCTGCTGGCTCAGCGGCTTATGTAGCCTCTCCAGTTTTCAACCCCACCTATGAAACCCAAGGTTCATTTCAAGGCTACCGCCAGTCCAGGGCGTTAGAGGTCGAGGCGGATTTCGGTACAGGGCCGGATCCAGACCCCAGTCTAGAGGCAGAGGCTCAAGAGGAGGCAGAGACAATAAGCCCTATAACAAATGAGCCTCCTCAGGTAGGTGGGAGCTTACGCCTCTACAGGGACCATTGGACTTTCAGCCCATGGGCCCACAGTATTGTTTCAAAGGGTCTAGGGTGGAGCTGGATAGAAGGGCCTCCTCCACCAGTCAGATTCTATCAGATCCCAACACCGGATCTGTTAGAATACGCAAAAGACCTTCTTCTAAAGAAGGCAATAAAGAAAGTCAGGCATCTAAAATTTCAAGGATGCTTGTTCAGCGTGCCAAAGAAAGACTCAGACAAAAGAAGAGTGATATTAGACCTATCAACTCTGAATTCTTATATTCAATGCGACAAGTTCCGTATGTTGACCGTCTCTCAGGTGCGGACCTTACTTCCCCATGGGGCCGTCACCACCTCTATAGATCTTACAGACGCTTATTATCATGTCTTGATAGCGAGAAACTTCTCTCCCTACCTAGGGTTCAGACTAGGCAAACAGGCTTACTCCTTCAGGGTAATGCCTTTTGGACTCAACATAGCACCCAGGATCTTCACCAAACTAGGAGAAGCTGTGGTACAGGAACTGAGGTCTCAAGGCATCAGGCTCGTGGCTTATCTAGACGATTGGCTAATCTGGGCTCTCAACGACACCGAGTGCCAGAAGGCGACCAGAAAGGTCATTCAGTTTCTAGAGTATCTAGGATTTCACTGGCTGGGTATCCAGTGGGATTTAAACACCCACAAACTTTCAATTCCGCAAAGAGATAGCCAAAGCAACGAGACAGTTTCTCAGGTGCAAACGAGCCTCTCGTCACACTCAAGAAAGAATCTTAGGTTCTCTTCAGTTTGCATCAGTAACAGACCTACTTCTCAAAGCAAAACTGAAGGACATAAATCGAGTGTAGCGGAGTCGAGCCAATTACAATTTCAGGGACAAAGTCTCCCTCATACCTCCAATCTTAAAGAAAAGACTCCGACCTTGGACAACAGCCAAAAGTCTTTCCAATTCAATTCCTCTACAATTCCCTCCACCAGCTCTGATCATCCACACGGACGCATCTCTCACCGGGTGTGGAGGTTACTCACAATACAAAAAAGTTAAGGAACCTGGTCGAATCTTTTTCGTCACTTCCATATCAATATTCTAGAGGCAATGGCGGTTTTCCTGACTCTTGAAACACTTACGTCTAGCCAGGAACATACATATCAGATTAGTCCTGGACAGTGCAGTGATAGTTCGTTGTCTGAACAGGGGAGGTTCCAAAACAAGTCACATAAATCATGCAGATAGCAATCTTTTCATTAGCAATGAAAAATCATTGGCACTTGTCCGCCACGCATCTGTCAGGAGTAAGAAACGTGATTGCAGATTCTCTGTCAAGAACGACTCCTTTGGAATCAGAATGGTTTCTGGACAAGAATTCCTTCAACTGGATTTGCCAACAGATTCCGGGGCTTCAGGTGGATCTGTTTGCCACGGAATCGAATCACAAACTACCGTGTTATGTAGCTCCGAACCTAGACCCTCGGGCCTACGCCACGGACGCAATGTCAGTAGACTGGAACAAATGGCAGAAGATCTACCTATTCCCACCAGTAAATCTTCTGTGGAAAGTTCTACACAAACTCAGGTCATTCAAGGGTCAGATAGCTCTAGTAGCCCCCAACTGGCTGAAGAGCAAGTGGTTTCCTCTTCTACTAGAGTTGAAACTCAGAGCCAATCAGATTCCTCATCCAAAATTAACCCAAATAGTACAAACTCAGACTGTGTCAGCTTCCTCAGGAATGCTGAATGCCCTAACTTTATGGATTTCATGAAGTTCACGGCACAGAAAAATGCTAATATTGACCCTTTGAACACAATGTTTCTAGAATCAGATAAGAGAGAATCTACTCTCTGTCAGTATGATTCGGCAGTAAGAAAACTTGCCAACTTTCTGAAAGAATCAGACGTTCATACAATGACTACGAATCTCACAATCTCATTTTTTAAGGCCCTTTTTGATAAAGGCCTAGCTGCTAGTACTATTACTACGACTAAATCCGCCTTAAAGAAGATATTTCAGTTGGGATTTAACATTGACTTAACAGATTCGTATTTTTCCTCTATTCCTAAAGCTTGTGCTCGTCTTAGACCAACAACCCGTCCTAAAACGGTTTCTTGGTTTTTAAATGACGTCCTAAGATTAGCTTCAGACACAAATAATGAATCTTGCTCTTATTTGACTCTCCTTAGGAAAATGCTGTTTTTAATTAGCCTGGCTTCAGGAGCTAGAATCTCTGAACTTTCAGCCCTTTCTAGAGAGTCGAATCATGTGGATTTCCTCCCATCAGGAGAGGTTCTACTTTCTCCAGACCAAATCTTTTTAGCCAAGAACGAAGATCCTCATATTAGGTGGTCCCCCTGGAAGATCATACCTCTTCCGGAAGATCCTTCCTTATGTCCGGTAGTTACCTTAAAAGCTTACCTCGAAAGGACTTCTCAAAGATCTTCAGGTCCACTTTTTGTTAGAGAGAATGGTGGAACCATCTCCTTGAATGGTATTAGACAACAAATCCTTTATTTTATTAAACAAGCCAACCCGGATTCAATCCCCCAGGTCCATGATATCCGGCTGTAGCCACCTCAGTTAATTACTTTCAACATATGAATTTTGATGAAATTAAGAAATACACGGGCTGGAAATCCCCTAGAGTTTTTAAACGTCACTACCTTAAGTCCTTAGAGGCTCTAAAATTTTCTGCTGTCGCTGCAGGGAACATTGTTTCTCCAGAGTCAGCTTAGTATTATGTTATTTTAATTATAATTTGTAATTTAATTTGCTTGCCCTACCAATTGGTATACCTCTCACCTACCTGCCTCATTTGTATTCCCTTCCTTTCTACCTTGTTGACTGGGTTTGGGTTGCTTCACAAACCACTCCTGTCTTTGTAAATACCATCCTTGTTAAAATTTTCACCAATTTTTGTTAATTTAGGTGATGGTTTTTTAGTTAGATTGTTAAAGCAATATCTTTAGCTACATTGTTTTGTATTGTTTACTTAACTTATGTAGATTTAAATAATTTTGTTATACTATTTGGATAAGTAAAAAGCATATTCAAAATTAATTTTATTTTCCTTAAAAATTTAGATTTTGACATTTAACTTTTTATGTTTACAAGCTTTTATGACCAATTCTCTGCTACTATTTCACTCGGCGACACAGGTCGATCCCAGAAAAGGGATTTTGACAAAGGAAAAATCTATTTCTGGGTGAAGACCTGTGTCGCTTCAGTGAACCCTTCCTCTTTTTCCCACCCTAGGCTGGCCAAAGCTTGGGTGCTATTTCGGGATGAAGGTTCTGGGTAGAAGTAGTAGTAGCGGATGGAGAAGGACCGCTGTAACGGCACCCCTTAGGTAGAGGGGTTTTGAGAGAGGAGAGATCTATTTGGGTTAAGCATCTGTAGTAGTGGCTTCCACTCGCTCCTAGATGACATACCAACATCCTATAAGGATGATCGCTCCAGAGGTAGCTATATGGCTTTTTTCTCTGGTATATCTAGCAAATATTTATACCTAGAAATGTGTGCTATATGGGACATTTCACTGGGCGACACAATATTATTGGATACAGTAAATTAAGGCATAACATTTTAAAAGATCCATGGAAAAGATGCATATTCGTTATGTTGATGTTTGTATAATACAGTATGTGAATATAAAGTGCAGTATAATGTAGGCTAGGCTACCATATATGTATACGACATACCATAGTGTAGGCTAAGTTAATTCTTGTTTGTTATTTAATTTCTCTTTGTATTGAATTATCATAAGTCACTCTGCATGAACCTCCAGAATTAGGTGATATTAATAATTACTATACTGTGTATGTATAGAGTACAGGCAGTCCCCGGTTTACGACGGTTCCGGCTTACGACGTTCCGAGGTTACGACGCTTTTCAAATATATTCATCAGAAATTATTTCTGGCTTACGACGCATGTTCGGGGTTACGGCGACGTCGCGACGATCCGACGGAAGAAATATGGCCCCAAAATGGCAGAATAATCATAATTTGAAGGTTTTTTTATGTAAAACTCAATAATAATGCAGTTTACATCGTTTTCAATGCACCCAGAGCATTAAAAGTAAGGTTTTCTTATGATTTTTGACGATTTTCGACGATGTTCCGCCACGACGATTTTTCGGGTTCTGACGGCGCAAGAACGGAACCCCGTCAGTAAACCGGGACCGCCTGTATACTTTATAGTGTAGGGTAGGCTGCCATATAAGGGATTTTGACAAAGGAAAAATCTATTTCTGGGTGAAGACCTGTGTCGCCCAGTGAAATGTCCCATATAGCACACATTTCTAGGTATAAATATTTGCTAGATATACCAGAGAAAAAGCTATACAGCTAATAGGATGCCAGAGTTACTACCTCTGAAGCGATCATCCTTATACGATGTCGGTATGTCATCTAGGAGCGAGTGGAAGCCACTACCACAGATGCTTAACCTAAATAGATCTCTCCCTTCCCAAAACCCCTCTACCTAAGGGGTGCCGTTACAGCGGTCCTTCTCCGCTCGCTACTACTACTTCTACCCAGAACCACCATCCCGAAATAGCACCCAAGCTTTGGCCAGCCTAGGGTGGGAAAAAAAGAGGGAAGGGTTCACTGGGTGACACAGGTCTTCACCCAGAAATAGATTTTTCCTTTGTCAAAATCCCTTTTCTGGGATCGACCTGTGTCGCCGAGTGAAATAGTAGCAGAGAATTGGCCATAAAAGCTTGTAAACATAAAAAGGTTAAATGTCAAAATCTAAATTTTACTAAGGAAAAAATAAAATTAATTTTGAATATGCTTTTTACTTATGCAAATAGAATAACAAATTATATAAATATGCACAAGTTAAACTTTTTCTTATCCTAAACAATACAAAACAATGTAGCTAAAGATATAGCTTTAACAATTTAACTAAAAAACCATCACCTAAAGTAACAAAAATTTGTGAAAAATTTTTTAACAAGGATGGTATATATGTTACAGGGAATATGTGTAATCAGGGATTATGCATAATCACTGGGGAATATGTGTAATGACCAATTCCCTTGGGAACATTTGATCCCCGAGGGCTAGTACTAAACTCGGCAAAACTGTGATTTATCTACCCAGTTTTGCCGTGAGAAAAGTCAAATGTGTTTTGCAGCATGTATAGTACTAGCCCTGGGTGATCAAATGTCCCTAAGTGGATTTGATCCTTGGGGGTAGTACTATACATGGCAAAACACATTTGACCTCCCAGGGGTTTGAGTACTAAACACGCAAAAAGATAAATCACTGTTTTGCCGTGTTTAGTACTAGCCTGGGATCAAATCTTCCCAAGGGAAGTGGTCATTACACATATTCCCTAGTGATTTTATAATCCTGATTACATGTATTCCCTGTAACATATACAAAGACAGGAGTGGTTTGTGAAGCAACCCAAACCCAGTCAACAAGGAAGAAAGGATGGGAATACAAGCGAGGCAGGTAGGTGAGAGGTATACCAATTGGTAGGGCAAGCAAAATACAAATTACAATTACAATTACAAATTACAAAATAACATAATACTAGGCTGACTCTGGGGAAACAATGTTCCCTGCAGCGACAGCAGAAAACTTAAGAGCCTCCAAGGACTTAAGGTAGTGACGTTTAAAGACTCTAGGGGATTTCCAGCCCGTATATTTCTTAATTTCATCAAAATTCATATGTTGGAAGTAATTAACTGAGGTGGCTACAGCCCGGATATCATGGACCTGGGGGATTGAATCCGGGTTGGCTTGTTTAATAAAATAAAGGATTTGTTGTCTAATACCATTCAAGGAGATGGTTCCACCATTCTCTCTAACAAAAAGTGGACCTGAAGACCTTTGAGAAGTCCTTTCAAGGTAAGCTTTTAAGGTAACCACCGGACATAAGGAAGGATCCTCCGGAAGAGGTATAATCTTCCAGGGAGACCACCTAATATGAGGATCTTCATTCTTGGCTAAAACAATTTGGTCCGGAGAAAGTAGAACCTCTCCTGATGGGAGGAAATCCACATGATTCGACTCTCTAGAAAGGGCTGAAAGTTCAGAGATTCTAGCTCCTGAAGCCAGGCTAATTAAAAACAATATTTTCCTAAGAAGAGTCGAATAAGAGCAAGATTCATTATTTGTGTCTGAAGCTAATCTTAGAACGTCATTTAAAAACCAAGAAACCGTTTTAGGACGGGTTGTTGGTCTAAGACGAGCACAAGCTTTAGGAATAGAGGAAAAATACGAATCTGTTAAGTCAATGTTAAATCCCAACTGAAATATCTTCTTTAAGGCGGATTTAGTTGTAGTAATGGTACTAGCAGCCAGGCCTTTATCAAAAGGGCCTTAAAAATGAGATTGTGAGATTCGTGGTCATAGTATGAACGTCTGATTCTTTCAGGAAGTTGGCAAGTTTCCTTACTGCTGAATCATACTGACGAAGAGTAGATTCTCTCTTATCTGATTCTAGAAACATTGTGTTCAGAGGATCAACATTAGCATTTTTCTGTGCCGTAAACTTCATAAAATCCATAAAGTTAGGGCATTCAGCATTCCTGAGGAAGCTGACACAGTCTGAGTTTGTACTACTTGGGTTAATTTTGGATGAGGAATCTGAATGGCTTTGAGTTTCAGCTCTAACAGAAGAGGAAACCAGTTGCTCTTCGGCCAGTTAGGGGCTACTAGAGCTATCCGACCTTTGAATGACCTGAGTTTGTGTAGAACTTTCCACAGAAGATTTACTGGAGGGAATAGGTAGACTTTCTGCCATTTGTTCCAGTCTACTGACATTGCGTCTGTGGCGTAAGCCCGAGGGTCCAGGTTCGGAGCTTAATAACATGGAAGTTTGTGATTCGATTCCGTGGCAAACAGGTCCACCTGGAGCCCCGGAATCTGTTGGCAAATCCAGTTGAATGAGTTCTTGTCCAGAGACCATTCTGATTCCAAAGGAGTCGTTCTTGACAGAGAGTCTGCAATCACGTTTCTTACTCCTGACAGATGCGTGCGGACAAGTGCCAATGATTTTTCATTGCTAATGAAAAGATTGCTATCATTGCATGATTTATGTGACTTGTTTTGGAACCTCCCCTGTTCAGACAATGAACTATTACTGCACTGTCCAGGACTAATCTGATATGTATGTTCCTGGCTGGACGTAAGCGTTTCAGAGTCAGGAAAACCGCCATTGCCTCCAGAATATTGATATGGAAGTGACGAAAAAGATTTGACCAGGTTCCTTGAACTTTCTTGTATTGTGAGTAACCTCCCCATCCGGTGAGAGATGCATCCGTATGGATGATCAGAGCTGGTGGAGGGAATTGTAGAGGAATTGATTTGGAAAGACTTTTGGCCGTTGTCCAAGGTCGAAGTCTTTTCTTTAAGATTGGAGGTATGAGGGAGACTTTGTCCCTGAATTTGTAATTGGCTCGTCTCCGCCATACTCGATTTATGTCCTTCAGTTTTGCTTTGAGAAGTAGGTCTGTTACTGATGCAAACTGAAGAGAGCCTAAGATTCTTTCTTGAGTGCGACGAGAGGCTCGTTTGCACCTGAGAAACTGTTTTGTTGCTTTGGCTATCTCTTTGCATTTTGCTGGAGGAATTGAAAGTTTGTGGGTGTTTAAATCCCACTGGATACCTAACCACTGAAATCGGGATGCCGGAATCAGACGAGATTTCTTTGTATTTATGTGAAATCCTAGATACTCTAGAAACTGAATGACCTTTCTGGTCGCCTTCCGGCACTCGGTGTCATTGGGAGCCCAGATTAGCCAGTCGTCTAGATAAGCCACGAGCCTGATGCCTTGAGACCTCAGTTCCTGTACCACAGCTTCTCCTAGTTTGGTGAAGATCCTGGGTGCTATGTTGAGCCCGAAAGACATTGCTCTGAAGGAGTAAGCCTGTTTGCCTAGTCTCAACCCTAGATAGGGAGAGAAGTTTGTCGCTATCGGGACATGATAGTAAGTGTCTGTAAGATCTATAGAGGTGGTGACGGCCCCACAGGGAAGTAAGGTCCGCACCTGAGAGATGGTCAACATACGGAACTTGTCGCATTGAATATAAGAATTCAGAGTTGATAGGTCCAATATCACTCTTCTTTTGTCTGAGTCTTTCTTTGGCACGCTGAACAAGCATCCTTGAAATTTTAGATGTCTGACTCTCTTTATTGCCTTCTTTAAAAGAAGGTCTTTTGCATATTCTAACAGATCCGGTGTTGGGGTCTGATAGAATCTGACTGGTGGAGGAGGCTCTTCTATCCAGCTCCACCCTAGACCCTTTGAAACAATACTGTGGGCCCATGGACTGAAAGTCCAATGGTCCCTGTAGAGGCGTAAGCTCCCACCTACCTGAGGAGGCTCATTTGTTATAGGGCTTATTGTCTCTGCCTCCTCTTGAGCCTCTGCCTCTAGACTGGAGTCTGGATCCGGTCCTAAATCGAAAACCTCCTCGACCTCTAAGGCCCCTAGACTGGCGGTAGCCTTGAAATGACCCCTGAGACTCATAGGCGGGGTTAAAGGCTGGAGAGGTTACATAAGTTGCTGAACCAGCAGGGTGGTGAGTTGGCTGGTTCAGCAAAACATACTGGGGATGTCCCTTGGAGGTGGAAGGCTGTGCAATCTGAGTGACTGGAACTGCCTGGACAACTGTCTGGGTCTGGGGTGCCTTGTATGGGTGGTACCTCCTTGTCCTCTTTCTACCTTTAGGCTGAGGGCGCGAAAACTCAGAAGACTTCCTCTTGAAAGGAAGTCCCCAACGAATCCTAAGGTTTTGATTGGGCCTGGAGGCCTCGCTGATGACGGAATTAACCACGTCCTCATGAAAGAGGTTAGTACCCCAGACAGAAGATTTAATGAGCTTGTTCGGCTCGTGTCGGATGGTAGCGTCAGCCAGCACATGTTTCCGGCAGTTCCGTCTTGCCACCACAAAATCGTATAAGTCACTCTGGAACGAGGCCAGAAGTGACTTAGTCAGGATCCTAAACAGAGGTTCGTCCTTGTATACAGCAGATGTCAACTCCGCCGAGGTGACGGAGTTGATGGACCTGCTGAGACGGCACCTAGCATCATACTCTGCTTTAATCAGAGACTCCGGAATCCTGGGCAACTGCTTGCTGAAAAGATCCGAAGTGCACTCCGGATCCAGCCTACCTACAGTGAATGTTTCAGGAGCCCCAACCCAGCAATCCAGGTCTCCCGGAAAGAGAAGAGATGTAGGATCCGTCTCACGAAGCTGTGGCATCGGCTTCTCCTCTGTTCCGGCCTGAAGAGTCAGTTCTGCTATCTTGGATGTACAAGGGGTGGGAATGTCCTTGTGGACCACGAACATCGTATACCGCCCCTTGTGTGGAGTCAGCTTAGTGTTAGCGCACTCCCAGTCAGAGAGAATTCTGACCCATGCCGACTGCGCTTGATCCCTGGGGAAGATCACCGTCTCCTTGGGGACCTTGTCTTCCCTCACCAGACCTTCCTCCGATAAATGGGCGTATCCCGGGAAAGGAAAAACAAGATCCGCTGGGAAGAACTCGTAGTCTTCCACAGGGCGGGTGCCACAACCTTCAATGGTTAACTTACCATTCGCAAAGGGAGCATTAAAGGCGAGACGCCAAGGGTTACAGTCCTCATAAGCAGGCAGCTTTGAGACGTCCGGGATGGAGTAACCCTGCTGCTGTACCGGACCGGAACTAACTAGTCCGGCAAGCGACTCCTCCTGAGTTTTCAGTCTCTCAGCCAAAGACTGAACGTACTTGCCTGATGTCTCAAGACTTGAGGCGAGATCTCGAGACATCGTCTCAAATAGGGAGTTGACCTGCTCAGACAACTTTTTCATCAGAGCTTCTGCGAAGGCCTCAGGGTCAAAATCAGGTTTTTTAGACCTGCTCGCCTTGGGTCTCGACCCCTTAGAAGGGGGAGTAGCCTTCTGGGAGGAAGTCGAAGGTTTGGGGGCCAACGACGACCTGGTGGAACTCGGCACGGTCGGGATTTTCGGGGGTTTGGACACTTTAGGTAAAGTCTTCGTCTTCATTAAGGACTTCACCTTGGGGATCACCGACCCCGAACGGGCCCCAAGGGTGGAGACCTTAGAGAAACCTTGGAAGGAGGAAGACGAAGACGCAGGAGAACTAAAAGACATTGAATTTTTAAATCTACCTGCCTCACTTACATCCCTACCTTCCTCCTCCGGATCGATGGCCATCGGTTCGACGTTGAGATTGATGTTGGCCACTTCCTCGGCCACTTCCCTGCACAGTTCTTGTTGTTCCTCCGGCGGGACCTGGGTCTCAAGCCTAATCCTGTTGATCAGGGGCTCCGCCACTTCGGGGGCTACTGCTGCAGAGGACCTGGCCATAGGGTACAGGATGTTACAAATGTCCTCTGCCAGTACATAGGGGCATCCCTGACCAACGTTGCGACCGAAGCCGCCGACCCAGATCTTCAAGGTAGCAAGAGATGAGGCTTGGCGGGACCGAGGGACCTGAAACCGGATATAATGTCAATATAAGGAATTGACGAATAAATTCTTTCGTTATAGAAGGTATACTTCGAAGCTGTTTGCAATATTCATGCGCGTATGTCAAAAGGTTAATGTACCGAATCATCAATCACATCTTGATAAAGGGCGTAGCATACATCGCAGCCATCTGGATGCCAGACGAGATGATCTTCCACCTCGACTGCGCAGCTGGCATGCGACCTGCATGCTACGTGGCCACAGGGTTGCTGAAGATAGGCATTACAGCCTGGCTCCTGACAATGAACCACCTGTAAGAGGAATTGATACATGAGTATCAAGGAGATAGCGCCGGAACAACTTCACAGCTGTGGTAAAAAACTAAACTAATAAAACTTAAAGTAATAATATTCCCCCCCATGCCGGAGTTGAGAACTGGGGTAAACAATAAGGTTACGGCGGAACGTTCCAGTACAATCTGAACAGGGAGGCCAAGCCTGAAGTCGATCACACCGGAAAGCAATTCCGATGACGCCGGAGCATCTCGTAAATTAACCACACAGAAATCAACAACCGGGGAGGGCTAGTTGCCAGAGTGAAGGTTCCGGGACTGATTTCCCGGAACACCACTCACGGAACTACATAATAATTAACACTGAAAATAGCATTCAGCCCGGCATCTCCACAATTCCGCTGTAAACAGAAGGCAACGACGCTCAAGCTATTGTTCCTACTAGGAACTAAACAGCGAGCTAACGATAGCCGCCGGAACGGATCCGGATGGCGGAACGGCGGAGAAGCAGGGGCAGAGAAAACATGGCGACTGCAACAGGTCAGGTGCCTAAACACCTTCCACAAAGCGTCATCTCAACCGAAAAGGGCAAATGAGCGTTGCTCTAAAATGCCTCAAAGGGAGAGCCAGTTAGACCACGTCTGATAAAATGGGAGTGAGATAAACACAGGAAGGCGAAATAGATAATAATAATATCTATGGCCTAGCCTAACCTGCCGAAGTTAACACCTGGTCAGGGAGGCTAGGACACGCCAGAGAGACGAACGAGAAAGGGGCGCTAGCACCAAACCACACCCTCCGAGATTTGATGAATCAAACTGGTCAGGGAGGACGGGCATGCACCCAAAACTCGAACGAAGGCCACCCAAGAAAACCTACCTTACCTAGGCCTAGAAGCCAGGGTAGGGAGGAAAACTGGCGCCAGCCTAGCCTACCTTCCGAGATTCGACAGAGCCGAACTGGTCAGGTAGGCTAACATAAAACACTACCCAAAATCAGACGAAAGGATATGGATACATAATCAAATTGAAATGATATAATAACAAAATATTTTAAAAATGCACCTACATAAAGAACATGAAGGAAAGGCTAGGCTAGGCCTCACTTCCTACTATTCTAAAATATAATAACAGTCGAGCGCGTCAGAACTTGCGAAAATTGAAACTATCATTATAAAAGAGGAGCATATATAAATAATCTTCAAACGTCCAAGACGACAGAAGATATGAGAGCATTATGAGGCTGGGGACTACAGCCACGAGCGAACACGAAAATGGCGGCTCCGAGCCGACCAGGCGTAAGTAATTAAACGGGACATAATTAGTCCAACCGAGTCCCAAAACAACAAAATTGAATACTCAACTTAGATGAAGATGTGTCCTGATCAATCGAAGCCATAGTGAAAATCCAGAAAGCCAAAATAAGGCAAAAGGAAGCAAAAATAACACAAACGAAAACGACGAGTGTTAACGTGAAAGCGTGCTATGAGAGGATGGTGGTTCTGGGTAGAAGTAGTAGTAGCGAGCGGAGAAGGACCGCTGTAACGGCACCCCTTAGGTAGAGGGGTTTTGGGAAGGGAGAGATCTATTTAGGTTAAGCATCTGTGGTAGTGGCTTCCACTCGCTCCTAGATGACATACCGACATCCTATAAGGATGATCACTCCAGAGGTAGTAACTCTGGCATCCTATTAGCTGTATAGCTTTTTTCTCTGGTATATCCAGCAAATATTTATACAGTACCTAGAAATGTGTGCTATATGGGACATTTCACTCGGCGACACAGGTCGATCCCAGAAATGTATACATGGTACCAAATACCCTACTGTAGGCTAGGATATATTTGAGATGAGTTTTTTCCAACAAGCGATGGTTATTTTTTTAGAACCTAACCCCATTGTAAGTAGGATAATACCTGTATAAACATTTTTAGCTTTTTTGTGTGTTTGAACTATCAAAATAGGCAGTTCTAAGTGTTTTTAGATGGGTTCTAAGTATTTGCAGGTTTTAGCTATTTGCGGGGGGGTGTGGTACGCACCCCCCGTGAAAGCATGAGACATCAAAAAGCATCAAAAATAAGCATGAGGCATCAAAAAGCATCAATAATAAGCATGAGACATCAAAAAGCATCAATAATAAACATAAGACATATCAAAAGCAAGGCCTCAGTATAAATGGCTATGTGAGTAGTAATCACTGATATAATACTTGCAACTTCAAATGAGTATAGCAACTCAGTCGCCTAATTCACATCATGCAATGGCAAGATGTGCAGCTATCAAATGCAAAACATTGTTTACCACTCGACCTTTGTATTTTGTCGTCTGTCATACAATTAAGAGATTTACTGCTCTAACTAGCAGCATACAGGTCGTGGTTTGTGCAACTTTGCATGCTTCGTTCTGGTTCCTACTAACTCACAATTGCTCCTGCGGAGTCTTGAGAGGAATCGTTTCTTGTTCCTCTGGGTGATTTTGAGGTACAGTTAAATAATCACACTTCCTTCACTACTGTGGATGCCCCTAGCAACCGCTCCTGCCTCATACTGAGGCTCACCCACCTACAACCCTATGCCTTCAAGTTCCTTCCCGACTTCCACACTTTACTGTTTGCCTCGTGCTACAGTGCCAACTATTACACAGTTCCATCTCGAATCCACTCTGCCATTTTCCGTCTCTGCTCAGTAGCAGCTCTTCTTCTTGGCCTCGGTGCAGTCTGTTCCAACACTTCATTCTGAACCTGCCTGTCGTCACCTTCATCCATGTCACTACCTACCTCTCGATCATTGATCTTGAGTCTATCAGTCTGGTGTGTGATACTACCTGTCTCACTGTCATTATCACTATCATCACTCTGCTCTCTCACCTGCATTCCAGTACCTTCTTCTTTGTCGGCCTCGTGCTCACTTAGCTTGAGAGGCATGAGGTGTTCGACCGATCTCAAGTGCTCTTCTCCTTCAATTAGAATTTTCACAGAATGTATGACCCATTTTTCATCAGGATAAATCTCCAATATTCGTCCCAGGGGCCACTGACTTCTCTTGCTGTTGTCGGCCTTTACCAGCACAATGTCTCCGACATGCAGCGGAGTTGGCATTCCTTCTTTGCAATCGTGTCTCTCTCGAAGAGACTTCAAATACCCGTCCCTCCAGAGGGTCTTGAACCTCTCCAGAGTCTCTGTTAGACAGAAGTATATGTGACGAAGCTGTCGGCTGGTTAACGTGGCATACATTTCTTCATGAGGCACTACAGGAGGCAACAGGCATATCATGTTGCTGCGGATGAGATGGGAAGGTGTCAGGACCTCGTTTTCCCTGGTGTCACCGGCGTACATTAGTGGTCTGTTATTAATCACCACCTCGGCTTTCTTGATGAGGGTCCTCAGTTGCTCCTCCAAGAAGATGGCGCATCGCAACGTCGTGGCGAGGGTCCTCTTGACTACTCCCACCATCCTCTCAAAGAAACCCCCCTTCCAGGGAGATTGCAGGGTCTGAAATGTCCATCGAATCCCGCGCTCACGCAGGAATTGCTGAGTGATGTCCTCCTCGTATACCTCATGCAGGAACATGCTGGCTGCTCTGAACACCATGGCATTGTTGCTGTATATCCTCAATGGAGCACCATGGGTTGCCAAGAATCTTCAAGGTAATAGTATAAAGGTGTCTGCGTCCAGCCTGCTGCAGTAGTCAATGTATACTGCACGGCTGGTCAGACAGGTGATGAGGTGTCCTACCCCACCTTTTACCTTTAAAGGACCCGTGTGATCTATTTCCACCTTCTCTAATGGGTGAAGTAGTCGAACTCGGTCGGCTGGGAGTGGAGGGGGTGGCGGCCGTCGTAGAAGAGGCTTGAAGGCGATATTACAAGCTCTGTACCTATGTACTATGCCCTTGGCCAATGATCTCAAACTTTGTGTCCAACATTCCTGCCGCTAAAGGGTCATTAGTATATTTACACCACAGTGCATGTGTGTTACGTGAAGGTGCCCTAGATAAAGCACAGCTAGTCTTCCTTTATGAGGCAATAACACCAGCTGGCTTTTACATGACTCATTGTTTAACAATCGATTACTAGAATGAATGATACCTTCTCCCAAAGTTAAATTCAACTGACATATAAAATTATCAACGTGTTTAGGCATACGCACACCATTTTCCAAGCGATCACACGGTTGGGAAATGGTGCCTTTGCTCAAGGTAAACTAATTTCAAAAATGGATCAGCGCTACTATGCATGAACTTTAATACATATTGCATTACTCTCATCATAAACATGAAATCTACCCTACTTCCCTCTAGGTTCCAGAGTTTGGCAGGTTCAGACAGGCTTCCTTCTTCACGCAATTCTCTAAGGGCGGCAGTCACGGAGATGTTGCTTAGGTCAGTTACAGCAGTTTTGCTTACAGGTGGCACTAGTTCTCCAGGCTGGTGTAAACAGTCAGGGCCTCCCTTCCAGAGGCAACTCTGTTCCAATTCCTCAAAGCTCGCCCCCTGGGTCAAGATGTTTGCCGGGTTGCAATTTGTGGGGACATACGGGAGACCAAATCCACACTCCTGCTGAATAGAGTTAATCTCCCGAATCCTATTCGAAATTAATGTATTCTTATTTCCCTCCTTGCTGTCTACCCAGGCCATGGCAACTTTACTGCCTGTCCACACAGTTACATTCTGAATGTCTAACAGTCTGCTTAAATGCTTGCCTAAGCAGAACCCCAAAGTTAAGGCTAGCAATTCTAGTTTGGGAATTGTTAATTTAGCCTGCTTCCTAGGAGTCACCCTCATTTTAGACGTCAAGATGTTACTTTCCCCTTCTTCCCTTCGTATGTATGTTTTGGCTCCATACGCTTTGCTAGAGGCATCAGTAAATACATGCAGCTCACAATTTCCCACTTTGAATCAATCTGAATTGTTCCAGTATCTTCTTAGCTTTCTCTTGGTTGCTTTTACTCAATACGTCATCCCAACCTACTTTCTCTTCTCACAAATCTTGCAAAAACATCTTGCCCTTTGGAAACACAGGACTAACCAACCCCAGAGGATCAAAGTTAGACACAAGCAAGGACAGTATGCGATGTTTTGTGAGCTCCTGCCTCCCTCCCAGCTCTAATCTCCTGCAAGGTTTTAGACTTAACAAATCTTCCCTTCTATCCCAATGCATCCCTAGAATGGATATCTGTTCTGGCTCGTTCCCTCCAATCCTTCTATTGAATTCTGCAGTGTTACTTGCCCACCCAGTCAGTGGCATGTTAGCTTCATCTAGCAAGGTTTTTACTTTGACATAGTTCATCTCCATCTCCTCCAAGGTTGTATACGTACCCAAAAAATTGTCTGCATAAAAGGAATTAATTAATTCTTCTCTTCCCCTCTCTTCTAAGTGGGTTCTAAGCACCTGTTGCAGTAGATAAGGACTCATTGTGTCCCCAAAAACAACTGCTTTGAATTCATGTTACAATCTGCCCCTTTACCTTTTCCACAAAAAACGTGCGTATTTTACATCTCGAGGGTCTAAGATTACTCGGTGGAAGGCTTTAGAGATATCTGAGGTGAGAGCGTATGGCTTCTCTCTGAAACGGATCAATAAATCGTACAACAGCTCGACCATGTTTGGCCTTGAATACAAACATTCGCTAAGCGAAAGTTCACCCTTAGCCTTTGAGGAGGCGTTGAAAACTATGCGGAGAGGTGTTGTAAGACTTTCCTTTTTAATGCCAAAATGGGGGAGATAATAGCCCTCTACTTTTTTACTCTGGACTTCCTCTATGAAGCCAGCTTCTAAGTAAGTCTGAAGGACATTTTCATAATCCGTAAGGTAACTCTCATCTTTTGTGAAATGTCACCCTAACGAATGCAATTGGGTGAGGGCTCTGTTATAGTTGTTACTCAATCTGTCTGACCCGTGGAAAGGTAGACTAACTTGGTTGGTAACCTTGCTTGGTTTTCTGTATACTTTTGGTAACTTTGTCAATGGTAGCATGTTCTGAGATTGTAAACTGTTCATGTGGCGCAATTCTTAATTTGTCCAACCTCCACCAGATGTCTACATCAGGTTCAGATTCTACTATTCTACATATCCTCAAGGTACAAACTTTAACTACGTTAATCCCATTATGTGTGACAAAAACACTCACCCCATCAATTTTATGCATACCAATTGCAAAGTAATTAAAATAATCTGCCCCAATCAACAAGTTTACATTCTTCAACACATCCCCTTTAATTTCATCATCAGCCATTCCCCATCCCTTCTCTTGCAAATGATTCTTTGCGTTGACGAGTCTGATGTTGTGGATTGGTGTTTTCACATTATCGTGTACTACTAACTTTGTGCGGACCACCCTCTCTCCAGGATGGATACAACATGCGACTACATCAAACTCTCCCTTTACTACTTGAGACCCAAATGGTGCAATGTTCAGTGCCACGCGCTTGATGACAGGTAACTTTAATTTGCATGCCAGCCAACTAGAAATAAAGCTGCGTTGACTGCCAGTATCTAAAAACATGCATGCTGTGTGAGGTACCTCTTTCGAGCCCAAAGTTGCCGTAGTAGTAGGCAACAAGGTTACTGACAACTTGACTGAAGGCTGATTCTTTACAGTTTTGGCATTTATACAAGGTTTCTCATTTTTGATTTGCCTGGGTGTTTTGAATCTACATTAGCTCTATTCCCCGGGCGTTCTTACTCTCGATTTGTTACTGGTTGTGACGATACAAGAGGTGGCAACCATCTGGTGGTAGGTTGGTTGGATGAACCTTTGCCGTGTCTCGTATCACTACTTCGACCTTCACAAATGAGACTGTGGTGTCTGGCATTACACAGTTTACAATTTGCTTTACTGCTACAAGTCTTACTGATATGGCCTTTAGCGAAACAATTAAAACAATGTCGCGATATGACTAGTTGTCGTTTCTTAGTGGCGGCATTAGGATACTTGGTACAATTAAAAGGTGAATGATTTCCATTACCAAATGGACATACTTTGTTATGTGAAGTGTTTGAGTCTAACATGGGATTCTGACTTTCATTATCTAGACTTTCCCCCCTCTGAAGTGCATCATCTTCCTTGCTACAAATAAGGAAATCAAGTGCAGTGAACAATTCTTTTAGATCAAAATCACACTTTTGCAAATACGCAACGACTTTCTAATAAACTCGCCCGAGACAATTTTTGACAAAGTAGGCCCAATAGCATTCCTTGGCCTAATGCAGACCCACTCAGTCTTGATTTGTTTGATCAGTACGGTTAATTCAATACAGAAGGCTTTTAATTCCTTACAATTACATTTTGGCACAAAAAGATCAGCTAACCGCCGATGCAAGATTACCAAGGTCTGATGGTCATTCCCATAATATTTTTTCAGCACCTCTTGCGCTACTTCGTAATTTTCTGCCATTACACTTAGAGATTGTACCACTCTAAGTGGCTCGCCGTCCAGAGATCCTAACAGATACATGAACTTCACTACGTCGTCAGTGTCTGTGCGTTTATGGACATGTACGTCAAACAATTCTTGGAAATTACAGAACTAGCTCTTCTCTCCCTTGAATGTGAGCAGAGGCACTTCCTTCAATTTAGGCAGTCGGGTTGTGGGTTGGTTTGAGGGTGTAAGAGTCAATTCGACTCATAAGTAGCGTGGTCACTCCCACTGCTCGATTGAATGACTGCTGCACTCGATCCTGTGTCAATGTTTCTAATTTGCTCGGGTTGGATATATACTGTACAAAGTTCTCAACTGCTGTTCATCAGCTTGAATTCTGTTCAACAAGTTTTGATACACACTGACATGATGTGACTCGAGGAATATCCCTTGAGCGCGTACCAGATTGTCATCTAGGAGGCCCAAGATGGCTTTCATTTGGGCTTCGTTGCTGGCTGCCATTTTGTGAATGTGTTACACCTACAGATTCAAACATTCCTTCGAATGCTACGTAACGGGCCTTGCAGCCTACATCAGAGACGTGATACCCTCAGCTCCTTCCCCTCTCCCCTCTCGCACTCTCTCTCTCTCTCGGACTCCGCTCGCATATTTCCTCTCTCTCAGCACACAGATCTCTTTCTCTCTCGAACATAATCCTCAAAAAGAGATGGATATTCTAAGGAAACACAATCTTTCCTACATAAATAGATTTATTATCAAACAAACCCAACAAGTAATGAATTAACAAAGAAAAGATTAAAATGCATAATAAATGAATTAGCAAGTCAAAATAGTCTCACTCAAGATTTAATCTTACTCTGACTAAAAAGTCTTACTATGACTGAAAACCTTTACACCCAAAACTCCCACACACTCCATCTTAGACATTATACGTCTAGTCTTAAAGTCAACCACATGAGAAATAACCACATTGCAAAGATTGCAGTGTCCTTCTCTATAACCACAGCAATTCCACAGACATCTATCGAAGAATTAAATAAATCGTAATCTCCCACAAATATACAAGTGCAAAACATAATAATGAAAGTCTAAAATGCATGGTTAATAAAGGTGAAACAAAAACACAATAAAATAGAATATTAAAGTGACATAAATGATTATGTCCAATTCTCCCCACAAATTCATAAGTGTCTTGGATATGGTAAATTCACAAGTTCACAGTCTACACAGAAAAAAAAGAGAAGTCTGAACTTTACCTTAACTGCCGGTTTCTAAGAGATTGGAACACTCAAAGCTACGTCTGGACGATATCGCTCTTGCTTCGCTAATAATCGATCAGACTTACTTTTGGGCAGAATTAGACACACAATCTATATTTTCTAACGCACGAACTTACGTACTCGCATACCAGCTTGGTCGGCTGCCTCACAAATCAGAGCCAATATTGTGTGTTCATCAGCCAAAACAGCTGGAGTAATCAAACTATTTGCTGGCTGCAATGGTTTTGCAACTGAGCGCTCGCCCTAGTTCCATCTTGAAGCGATCTTTCTTTCATCACACCTTATAACTGGATATACATGGTAATTCTAAATTCAGACGTATTTCCTTATATAGTGCTCGGCCACCCCATAAGAGCGTCTCGCTCTCTTAATGGCGAACTAAAACAAAAGCATACGTATAAAACATAACAAATAGAGCTATGCTCAATTAGCAATGTCTACTGCACTGCAGTTTTAAGTACTGCTCTCATGAAGTACTTGCAAAGTCACTGGGGTCATTTTCTTAGAGCCCTTGCATGTAGTCTTACAACCACAAATAAGCTTTACTACCCCATAATAAGAATTATCAGTAGAATAGCCACTAAGATTATCAATATGGAAGGTAATATGCATTTCTGATACTCGATCATTATTGGATCATCTTCTTCTTCTAACGGTGGAATAGTTACTGGTACCACTGTTGTAGGCACTGGAACCACATCATGATCGTTACGCATATGACGCATAAATATCTTCTCGGAACTGTTGAACACAGCACGGCTAATTATGAGGAAGTCTGTTGATACCACACGGCATGAAGCATCAAACAGCTTAGATCCCTGAAGAATGAACGACGTCGACTTGTTACCCTGGCACATCGTCGTAACAGGACATTCTTTGCAGTATACGGCAGTAAGAGTTCTGGTGGAGATTATGCGGTATTCAAGTGGAAACTGTACAAAGTCACATTCTGTCGGTGTCTGTCTATGAACTAATGATAATTCAACTTCTCCCTAACTAAGGTACATCCTGTCTTATAATCAACTCCCGAACCTTGATACTGATCCCCTAAAATGAACATGGTCTCTAATCCATCCCATGTCACTACTAAGTCTCCAAAAGCACTCGGAAAAGGTCTAATAACAAAACTAAGAAAAGGTTTCATGCTACTGACAGGAACATATACTATTAATCCCCGATCAGACAATTTCACCCTCAAAACATTATAATATAAATACAAATCTCCTCCCGTGAATAATACTTTCGCCCCATGTAGATAAGCGGAATTCCTTAGAACATTTTCTAGGTATCCTAAAGGTAATATATCACCATACACACGACCATCTGCTGCAGCAATAATTGCTTTTATTTGCATTTGCACTTCTATCCTTAGAGAATCAGTTTCTTTCTCAATATTAAGAAAAGTATGTTGGATCGTAAGAAGTGCTATTGTCACATCAAGATCTTCTTTCAAACCTTCTACTGTAACTGACAAATCATTCAAAGAATGTCTAATTGTTTCAAAACCACTTCTCAATTTCTCATTACTTTCTTGCAACTGATTTAACTGTTTCCCCTGAGCTATTAGGTCTCTTTGAACTTCTGCTACTTTGACTAAACTTCCAATGGACATAGCTCCAATCGCAGCAATCACACCAACACCTAGAAGAACTAAAGGTGCTGCTCTTTTACGCCTCCTTTTCTCTACAGAAGTTGAATTTCCTGGAATAACGTCAGGAATCCATTCTAACGTTTTATCTATCCCTTTATCAACTCTGTCTAACGTTATTCTTACTTCTTTCATTAATCTAGTTAAAGAGACTGGCAAAGTTCTCTTATTCTCTACTTCATCTAGAATGAACACGAAACAAAACAAAAAAAAATAAATATCATATATATACAAATATCAACCCTTTTATCCCTCAAACTATATACAAATGTTCCATTACATCCCAACTTTCTTCAACTTCGAAATATGGGTCAACTTCGTCACACCAGTATTTACATCCTTTATTACAAATCTATTCCCTTTTTTGATCTCTACAATCTCAAAAGGTCCATGGAACTTTGGACTTAATTTATAATTCGGATCATTCCGAACATTCACTTTAACAAACACTCTATCACCCATGGAAATAGCTACATCCTGCGATATAGCGTTACTCTTCTCTACCATTGCGCGGGAACTAAGTTCAAGTTCTTTACTAATACACGCGAATCTTTCTCTTGCTGTATTTATCAACGAAGTAACCGTAACATTGCCCTTAACTTGCTCTGGTAACAAATCAAAAGGTCCTTTCAACTTGTACCCATACAAAGCTTCTGCTGGAGATATCTTAATTGTGTTATTCACCATAGTGTTGATACTATATCGCACTTCATCCAAAGATCTGTCCGAATGTGTATCGGAACCACCCACTGTCATGTGTAAGGCCTCGATTATTTTCCGATACGCCCTCTCACATAACCCGTTCGCTTCTGGCCTATACGGGATTATAGATACTTTCTTTATTCCCAGTAAATTGGCAAGACCCTCTAAAGTCTTATTAATAAATTCCCTACCATTGTCTGTGAGTAGACATTCAGGGACACCATATCTACAAATTATCCCCTTAAAGAACGCTATAGCTACTTCCTCAGCTGACTTGAATTTCAGCGGGAAAATCTCGACAAAACGAGTCAACTCATCAACGACCACTAATAAATGTCTATACCCATAAGCAGATTCTGAGAAGTTACCCAGAATATCCATATGCACTCTCTGAAACGGCCTATTTGGTATGGGATATGAACCCAAACGACACGACACCGTCGTCGCCGGCTTATTCGCATTGCAAATAGCGCAATTCTTCACAAAGGCCTCTACTGCGGAAAACATATTTTTCCAAAAGAACTTTGACCTGACGTTTTCATACGTCTTGTCAACACCTAAATGAGGAGAACCAAATTTACAATGTACAATATCTAGAACTTGTGGTACTAGACTCTCTGGCACAATGATTTGTGTAGTTTCGCCCATGCTTAGACTACTTCGTAAGTTATACTTAACTTTCCTAACTAGTAAATTATTCTCCAATTCTAGTCCAGAAAAAGGCAACTTATACCCTTTCTTCGGTAAAACTCCTCTTCGAGCAAGGGTATGTCCCAAGTGACATTTTCACCAGTAATATAACACACAGCATTTCCCTCAACATCATGAACAACAATCTCTTCCGAGACTGCCGACACACTATTTCTCTCCGAAGTATGCACTATAGGAACGTGTTTGTCCCCTACATGAAATATCTCGGAACTACTAGTATCCGAGACATGAGACACCAAATGTCTACTCTCGTCTTCCACACAGGATTCGGTATGTACTCCCTCATCCTCAACCGGAAAATATCTGCTCAATGCATCTGCACCCACATTATGCTTACCTTCAATGTATTTGAGGCTTGCATCAAAATCTCTCAATGTCAAAAACCAACGTGCTCTCTTGGGCGATAAATTTGGCTTATTGAAAAGCTCTAGCAACGGTTGATGATCTGTAAAAATCTCAACTTTATTTCCCAACAACAACATCTTGAAATGAACAAGGCTAGAGACGACTGCGAAAGCCTCCTTGTCCACAACTGACATCAGCCTTTCGTTACTACCACGCGTTTTGAATTTTCTGCTATAAAAAGCAATTGGATGTAATTTTCCCTCAAATTTCTGCATCAAACACGCACCTATACCTTCCTGACTCGTGTCAGTCACCAAGGTGAACGGTTGACTAAAATCTGGAAACTTCAAAACAGGTGGGTTCACTAAAGCATTCTTAAGCTTCTCAAAAGCTAATTGCTGACTGTCACCCCAAACAAATTTAACGTCTTCTGCTAATAGATCTGTCAATGGAGACGCTATTGTAGAAAAATTCCGCACAAAACGGCGAAAAGAAACCCGACATACCTAGGAATGAACGAATCTGCTTCCTGGTTTTAGGAACTGGAAAACTCACGATAGCCTTAACTTTGTCATCATTCACTCTGACTCCTTCTTTAGAGATAACATGACCTAGATAGACAATTTTTTTCTTCAGAAACTCACATTTAGCCAATTTGACCTTTAATCCAGCGAACCGTAATCGCTTGAGGACTTCTTTTAACACCTTTAGATGTTCTTCGATTGTATCTGTGCATATGAGAATGTCATCCATGTACACAAATACCGACTTTCCTAATAAACCGTGAAGTACTGTGTTAACCAGCCTAGTAAATGTTATTGGGGACCCTTGTAATCCGAAAGGCATCCTATTAAACTCGTAATGCCCCTTTTGTATAGAAAATGCTGTAAATTTACGACTATTCTCGCTAAGTGGAACTTGCAAAAATCCCTGCATGAGATCTATAGACGAATATATATTCTTACCACCGATTTCCACAAACAAATCAGGCAAACAAGCTACAGGGTATCTATCTGGGCATGTCTTTTCGTTCAATTTACGAAAGTCTACGCATACTCTGATGCTACCATCTTTCTTTGGGGCCGCTAGTAAAGGAAAATTAAAAGGCGAGGAACTGGGCCTAATAATACCTTCCGACTCCCACTTCTGAACTTCTTTTTCTACTTCTTCTCTAATCTTAAAAGGAATTCGATACGCTGGAATATATATGGGATTTGTACCTTTCTCTAGGCGGATTGAATGTTCTAAAACATCTGTAACCCCTAGCTTATCTCCCTTCAAAGCAATAATATCTAAATATTCTTTCAACACTTTCTCTACTTTATCTGTATACTCGGAATAATCAGCTTTAGCCAAATGTTTGAAGGACTTGACTTCTGAATTGTAGCTCCTCGTTGGGAAACATATTACCGTCTCCACAAAAACTCACTATCTTATGTTCTTCCTTAAACTCTTCAAAATCAATTACATAAGTACCCTTGTGATATTTTTTTTCACTGAGTTTTGATAGCTTACCAATTCTACTGCAGTTACGCCTGCGACTGAAACTTCATTTACTGATACCGTACTTACAACGTCTTTGAATTTCTCGGTTCCCTCAACAACGCATACTTGAGAAGGTAATTTCTTCTCTTTCATCGACACTTTAATCAATGTAGGAACTCGCGGGTGCAATTCAATATCTTCTAACAAAAATCCTTTGAAAGACTTTTGCGGAATGTCTTCATTCTCTAATGAATGTGTTACACGTGTCGTAGTCTGCGTCTTGGGTTTCTCACAACTTCTTTCCATGTTTCTATATGGAACGAAACAACCTGGCTCACCTATTGTAATCCCCTTAATTCCAGTAAGAATGTTGATGTTATGTTGCATACAAGAAGGATGTCCTAGCAAAACCATTTCACCTAAGGCTAATCCTTCTATGACCAAAAATGGTTCTACTATTGTCTTTTCACCGATACAAAGCGTAAGAGATGACGAACCTAAGATATTCAATCTTCTCGCCTGTACATCACACACTGTCTCATTAGTAGGGACTAATTTACACTCTGGAAATTTCGAGTGGAAAAAATCAGCATCTATCAGGTTAACTGAGCTGCCAGAATCAATGAAGATAGAAATTTCAATGCCATTAGAAAAACCACGTACAATCGGCCTAGGTTCTGGTGAGTCTAAGACCTGATTGCTCATTATCCTGTGTCCGTCTTCGAACTTATCTTGTGAAAATTTTGATGTTCATTTGTGTACCTAGAACTTGCATCATGAGGAATTCTTCTGTCATATCTAGTAAAACCACCCCGTGTTTTCCCTGAATAATCTCTATTCCTTGTGGCTGGGCAAAATTTCCACCCATGGTCTGAAGATTTGCAAGCTGAACAATATCTCGCTCTGCAATTTGACTTACTATGTCCCACCTTATCACAGTTAAAACAACGAATCGTTGTGACTGATCTCTCTGGAGTTTTCTTCGATTCCACCCGCGCACACGTCTTCACTCCTGCATCGTTTCCTATTCTGTGGTTTCGAAACTGCTGCTGAAATTTTAGCACCTCCCTTCACAAAACTACTGTCCAGCGTCGGACATTTTGATAAATTTTTTTTAATTTGAGCAAACAAAAAGGATTCATCTGTATTCTGATCAATTCTTTTATCAAAACTATCTATAATCACACCTGGAACCGACGTTAACAGGCAGGCAAAGTGTAGGAATTTTTCAAAATTATCTAAGGAGATATTATTTCCATTTACCCATGGAGAGTTTTTCATAGATTTCTTTATCTCTCCTACTGCATCAAATAAGCGAGCACTGTATGTGATTAATGAATCATTACCTTTCCTAGTTCTGATAAGCGCTCGTAAATTCCGAACAGCGCATTCTTGGTCAATCCTGCCATACGATGCACATAAAAATTCCCGAAGTTCTTTCCAAGTTTTACACTTTCTGAACCCGAAACTGCGTGCTCGTTCTCCAATATCCCCTTTGTCTAAGTCTAAGAAAGCTTTTGCTTCTGTTAAAGCTTCGGCGCCATCTGTAATTTTCTTAGAATTCAGATAATTACTTACTGATTCAATGAATGTTTCCACATTCTGAGTAACTTCCCGTCAACTAGCCCTTTAACGTTTGTAATGCCTGCATTGAAGTTCGTCAATCTATGACACACAATTGATTGTGACGTACTTGTGGTTGCGTCATTCATTTTGTGAATGATCACACGCCCCGAGCGTAATAACATGAAAGAAAAAGAGAGGCGAAAGAGAACAATCCCAAAAAGAAAAGAAAACGGAAGACTTGCCTTAAGCCTCGTGACTTCTAACAGAAAACGGAGACTTGCGAGAATGGGAGGCTGCCACTCGAAGAAGAGATGGAAGATGATATCTTCGCTTAGAAATTGCAAGCTCACCATACACTTAATTAACTCACAATCGCCACTATTCACACTTATTTGGGTGTTTTCTTAACCCCAAACTACTCTACATATCACCCAGACCTATTTTCACAATTCACCACTCCCGAATGCTTAAATAAAAAAAAAAATTCACCATATTAACGCGTAATTCTCGGCATATAGTTCTCCCATCGCTCGAGATCTCAACACTGATCTTGGTTTTGCAGTTATCAGCGAGTGCCCGAGGCATAATGTTATCAATTAGCCTATTTCTCCTATCCCTCTTTCGCTGTCTTAACCACCAATAAAACTAACGCCCACCACTACTATCAATTAAAACCAACGCCTCTGCCATCAATAAATTTTTAACCGCTGCCAACAATTAAACTAACGACTACCGCTGCCACCAATAAAACTTTCGCGCACCGCTGCCCCCAATAAAAGCCAACACCGCTGCCACCAATAAAATGTTACACCTACAGATTCAAACATTCCTTTGAATGCTACGTAACGGGCCTTGCAGCCTACATCAGAGACGTGATACCCTCAGCTCCTTCCCCTCTCCCCTCTCGCACTCTCTCACTCTCGGACTCCGCTCGCATATTTCCTCTCTCTCAGCACACAGATCTCTTTCTCTCTCGAACATAATCCTCAAAAAGAGATGGATATTCTAAGGAAACACAATCTTTCCTACATAAATAGATTTATTATCAAACAAACCCAACAAGTAATGAATTAACAAAGAAAAGATTTAAATGCATAATAAATGAATTATCAAGTCAAAATAGTCTCACTCAAGATTTAATCTTACTCTGACTAAAAAGTCTTACTATGACTGAAAACCTTTACACCCAAAACTCCCACACACTCCATCTTAGACATTATACGTCTAGTCTTAAAGTCAACCACATGAGAAAAGGGATTTTGACAAAGGAAAAATCTATTTCTGAGGAAGGTCCCGTGTCACCCGGTGAAATTCCATTACAGCACGAATTTCTAGGTATAATAATGCTAGATATACCAGAGAAAAAGAGCTTTCAGGAAAGCTGGGGTTACTATCCCCAGTCGAGCATCTTCTAGGAAGATGTCGGTATAAGGAAGGGTGAGTGAAATACCACTACCACGGAAACATACTGAAAGATCTCTCCTTATCAAAACCCCGAACAGAGCGGTGAGCCGTTACAGCCCCTACACTCAACACCCGCCAGGGACGGCGACACCAGCGCCACCTACCTCATTCCATGCTAGCACTAACCCCAGACTTGGCATGTACAAGTAGGGGGGGGAGTACTAGGTGAGTCAGGGAGGGTCACCGGGTGACACGGGACCTTCCTCAGAAATAGATTTTTCCTTTGTCAAAATCCCTTTTCTGAGTTCAGTCCCGTGTCAGCCGGTGAAATAGTGATAGAGAATCATGCCAAGGCTGCAACTACGAGGAAAAGAGGATAATCTGAAGAAAAAGTTAAATTAATAAAATAATTTTAATCAGGGAATCTCTTATATGTAGCAAGAATACTAAACCTAAGGCACATCAAAAACTTAATACTATGAAAAGTGGGGAAGTCCCTAACACGACGGGGAAGAGGCCCCAAAAAAAAAAAAACTTAATATTACTAAAGCATATTGAAACATGAAATGTGCATAAGATAAATGCATATACAATCTTAAAACTACACGTAAACTTAGGCTAAACACGTAAGAGACAAAATCAATGAAAATAACATATACAGAATATATACATATATCTGGGGTACATGGAGCAAAATAAAAACTGCCCAGTACCCCACAAGAAAAAACAATCATAACATGTCAGATTACAGTTTCCACTCAACAGAGACAAGATACATCAATATGAGGAGCCAGGCAGTGAGGCATGATCAACCAGGAGGATAAGCAGAGAAGTAAATGAGGCAGGCGGGCGTGGGGGGAAAGGATAGGATAAGGATATGATTAGTTAAGGTGGGAGATGACACTTCCCACAGCTATGGTAGAAAATTTCAGGGCTGGAAGCGATTTTTAAATAGTGGCGTTTAAACACTAGAGGTGATTTCCAACCCGTAAATTTAGATAGTTCTGAGAAGTCCATATTATGAAAGTAATTAATGGAAGTAGCAACTGCTCGAATATCATGAACCTTAGGAACTGAATCTGGGTTGGCCTGTTTAATAAAATACAGAATTTGTTGTCTTATAGCATTCAGTGAAAGTGTACCACCTTTCTCCCTGATAAAAAGAGGACCCGACTTACTCTGTGGAGTTCTTAAAAGGTAAGATTTAAGTGTATAAACTGGACATAAAGAATGGTCTTGAGGAAGGGCACCACCTTCCAAGGAGACCATCTGTCTTGTGGGTCTTCGTTCTTGGCTAAAAATCTAGGGTCAGGGAAAGGAGGACCTCTCCGGACGGGAGGAAGTTCACAAAATTATCACCTCTAGTGAGAGCCGATAGCTCTGAGATTCTAGCACCTGAAGCCAAGCTAATCAGAAATAAAGTCTTCCTTAACAGATCCTGATAAGAGCAATGAAAGTTGTCCATCTCTGATGCTAACTTAAGGATGTCATTGAGAAACCACGTAACAGAATGTGGGCGTGATACGGGTCTCAGACGAGCGCATGCTCTGGGGATAGATGAAAAATAGGAATCTGTAAGGTCGATTTTAAAGCCGTAATAGAAATACTTTCTTCAGGGCTGACTTGACTGTGGTAATAGTGGCCGGAGCAAGGCCTTTCTCAAACAGTGATCTAAAGAAAGAAACTCCTAAATTAGTCGTCATGATTTTGGCTTCAGATGCTTTCAGGAAGGAGGCTAATTTTTGACTGCTGAGTCATACTGTCTAAGAGTAGAATCTCTTTTATCTGATTCTAAAAACAGAGTGTTGACAGGGTCAATGTTTGCTCCTTTTGGGCTGCGAATTTTATAAAGTCCATAAAACTAGGGCATTCTGAATTCTTGAAGAAGCTGACACAGTCTTGGTTTGTACTGTCTGGGTCATTATCGGCTTGGGAATCCGAAGACTCCTTAATCCCAGTTCCTGAAGAAGAGGGAACCAATTGCTCTTCGGCCAATAGGGGGCTACTAGGGCTGGTTGACCTTTGAATGTCCTGAGTTTGTGTAATACTTTCAGCAGTAAATTTATTGGAGGGAACAGATAAATTTTCTCCCAATTGTTCCAATCTACTGTCATTGCGTCTGTGGCGAACGCCTGAGGTCCAGGTTCGGGACCACGTAACAGGGGAGCTTGAAGTTGCTCTCCGTCGCGAACAGATCCACTTGGAGACCCGGAACCCGGCGGCAAATCCATTTGAAAGATTCCCCGTCCAGGGACCACTCCGTCTCCAACGGAGTAGCTCTGGACAGGGAATCCGCCACCACGCCCGTACCCCGCTAGGTGGGTGGCTGACAGGTGCCAGCCGTGCTTGTTCGCCAGGGAGAAGATAGCAACCATTACTTGGTTTACTCGACCTGATTTGGAGCCGCCCCTGTTGATGCAATGAACTACCACTGCGCTGTCCAATACCAGCCTGATATGAATCCGGTTGGGGGGGCGGATTTTCTTCAGAGTTAGAAAGACCGCCATAGCTTCCAGGGTGTTTATATGGAACTGCTGAAACATTGTGGACCACGTTCCTTGTACTTTCTGTTTTGGTGAATATCCCCCCAGCCGCTTAGGGAAGCGTCTGTGTGAACAACTAGTGCCGGAGGGGGAAATTGAAGCGGAACTGTTTTGGACAGGCCTCTGACTGTGGTCCAAGGCCGCAGTCTTGTCTTTAAGATTCGAGGAATAGAGGAGACCTTGTCTCTGAGCTTGACATTGGCTCGACTCCGCCACACTCTGTTTATGTCTTTTAGTTTCGCTTTTAAGAGCAGGTCCTGTCACTGAGGCAAATTGAAGAGACCCAAGGACTCTTTCTTGGGATCGGCGGGATGCTGATTGATTTTTGAGAAATTTCCTGGTGAGAGATGCTATCTCTTTCCTCTTGGGAGGCGGGAGAGATAGCGTGTGAGAGGACAGATCCCACTGGAGACCCAGCCACTGAAACCGGGACTCCGGAGTCAGGCGGACTTTCTCTGTTCAGTTGAAAACCTAATGACTCCAGGAAGTTGATGACTATGGACGTGGCCTTCTGACACTCCGGAACAGTTGGTGCCCAAATTATCCAATCGTCAAATACGCTGCTAGGGATATCCTGGGACCGGAGTTGTTGCACTACCGTGTCCGCCAGCTTGGTGAATACCCTGGGCGCAATGTTTAGACCGAAGGGCATGACCCTGAAGGAGTAGGCTTGATTCCCGAGTCTGAAACCGAGGAACTGAGAGAAGTTCCGCGCAATCGGGACGTGATAATAAGCGTCTGAAAGATCGATAGAGGTGGTGATGGCTCCACGCGAAGTAGAGTCCGTACCTGAGCTACCGTAAGCATGCGAAATTTGTCGCATTTTATGTAGAGATTTAGACGCGACAGATCCAGGATCACTCTTTGCTGATCGGAGTCTTTTTGGGAACAGTGAATAACCTGCCTTGAAACTTTAGGTGCCTTACTTTCTTTATTGCTTGTTTGTTGAGCAATTCTGTCATGTAATCCTGTAGGATTGATGTGGGTGGCTGGTAAAATCTGGTTAGAGGAGGAGGGTTCTTGATCCAGCTCCATCCTAGTCCTTTGGACACAATGCTGTGTGCCCAAGGGCTGAAGGTCCATTGGTCCCTGAACCAATACAGGCGACCACCTACCTGTGTTCTCTCAGTGGGAGGGAGCGGGTTTATTCCCTCTACCACGTCCAGGCCTTCCCCTTGGGGTGGTGTTGAGTTTTCCTCTATGAGGGCTCTGCCTCTTCCCCCTTGCGATCCTATTAAGGCCGTGAAAGTATCCACGGCCCTCATAGGTGGGGTTGTACGCTGGGTGAAGCAACATATGAGGGCGCAGCAATTGAATGAGCTGGTTGGACCAGCACATACTGTTGGGGTGAGCCTTGGAGGTGGGAAGGCTGTGCCACTGCCGAGACCGGGACGGCTTGAACTACCGCCTGATGGTGGGGCCTCTTATGCCTCCTGAAACGTTTGCCTCCTCTCGTCTGGGGCCGCCAGATTCTGGGGTCTTGCGCTTGTAGGCAGAAATGCCCCAGCGAGAGCGCAGACTCTGGTTGGCCCCTGTAGCCTCGGCCATAACATTTGTGACCTCCTCTTCTGGGAAGAGGTTAGGTCCCCAGATCGAGCTTTTAACGAGCTTGTTAGGCTCGTGGCGGATAGTGGCATCGGCAAATATGAACTTCCTGCATTCCAGTCTGGCCATGATGAACTCGAACAGGTCAGACTGAAAGCCAGCTAGCAGGGACTTAGCCAAGACCTGAAAGAATGGCTCGTCCCGGCGCAGGAGACGGCAGTAGCTTCCAGTAAGGCAGATGGAGTTCAAGGACCGGGCTAACTTAGTCCGGGCATCAAACTCCGCCTTCAACAAAGATTCCGGCAGCTTGGGAGCTGCTCACTGAACTGTGAGGAAGCACAGAAGGGGTCCAGTTTCCCGACAGTGAAAGTGGACGGGCGCCCACTCCAGAACTCATCACTTCCTGGGAATACCAGGAAGTGGGGTCTGTTTCCCTCAGCTGCGGTAACGGATTACCTTCAAAGCACGCTCGGGCCGTAGCCAGAGCGACTTTGTTCAAGCAAGGGGTGGGCAGGTTGTCTCCCAGGGCGAACATTGTGAAGTTGCCCTTGAAAGGAGTCAACTTTTGTATTTTCTGCCTGCCACTCCGTCAGAGTGCGCAGGAGAGCCGACTGAGCTTGGTCCCTAGGGACGATGACAGTCTCCCTAGGAACCTTATCCGACCGAATCCATGCTTCCTCCGTTAGTCTCACGAAGCCTGGGTAAGGGGGCAAGAGATCGGGGGGAAGAACTCCAATTCCTCCAGCCGTCTCGTGCCAAGACCTTCAACCGTGAGTTTGCCATCATGTTGGATGGCACGGAGTGTGAAACACCAAGGGTTACCGACATCAAACGGCGGGAGGTCCGCTGTGTCGGGGATGACATACTGGGGTTCGGCTGGGGTGGGTGAGCCATTCCGCCAGTATATTATCATGACTGGCCAACTTTTCGGAGATTTTACTGAATCTCGTGTCCAAATCCTCCGTGAACTTCCTGAAAAGTTGGTTCGCAAAGGCCTCTGCGTCGAAAGCAGGCTGGCGAGGAGGGCTTGGTTTTGCAGCCCTCTTACTCGCGCCTTTGCCGGAGGAACCAGACTTGCTCCCGGAGGCTACAGGTGCTGAGACCTTAGCCTTCGACGGGGGGGAAGGGCGATGCCTTCTTGGAGGACGAGGACTTATAGCCCTTCGCCTTCCATGAAGTCTTCAACTTCAACTTGGGGATAGCAGACGGAGCTCTATCACCCAAGGAGGAAGACTTCACAAAACCTGTGAAAGAAGAAACAGATGAAACTGGGGAGTCAAAAAGAGGGGGGCCCGCCCCAACAACCTCACCTACCTCGCTACTTACCACCTGGTCCTGCTCGGTGTTCATGGGTTCCAGGTCTAAGTTTAAGGCGGCGACATCCTCCGAGACCTCAGCGTAGAGGATATCCACTTGGGGTGGCTGGGTCGCATCCCGGATTTGCTGGATGATGGGGGTGGCAAGATCTTCTGGCACTGCGGCTGCCACCCGTGCGCCGGGTAGAGCAGGTCCCTCAACTTAGCGCCGAGGCGTAGGGCTTCCCGACGGAACATTCCTGCCAAACCCAGCCACCCAGGCCGGAGGGATTCCAAGGCAGACTTCTTGGAAGACTTCGTCCGCCTGCAAGAAAACCAACAATTAGCCAAGAACGAAAAAACAGTCCGGGAACCTCATAAACAATATACAATATGAGGAGCATAAAACGGAGGAAGACTGTCACTTACCGACTCATCCTGGATGGTTGCGCAGAGAGCAAAGCAAACCTCACAACCATCAGGGTGCCAAACTACCAGGTCATTAGTCGGACCGCACAACCAGCGTGGGTCCGCACACCACGTGACCGTAGGGTTGTTGGAGGGAGGCGGTACACCCGGCTCCTCACAGCGAACAGTCTGTAAGTAGAAAAGTACATGAACCCACCACCCTAAGTAATCTAAAGCTGGCAAGGCCGGAAACTCAACTACAACCGAATACTCCGCGGAGAAGAACTCCTTTATCATAAACTGGGCCAATAAGCTCTAAATTACACAGAGTGGAAGGTAAAATTTCCAGACCCCGGAATACTCCGGGGAATGAAAGAATGAGACACCAGGAACTCACCACAGGGGTGCCAGTAAAAATAACGGCGGACCCCCGGTGTAGAACCGACTCACGTATATATATATAATATAAAGGAGGAGAGTACTCCGTTAGATAAACAGACTTATCTAAATATATCAATTCATAAATAATAACATTAAACAAGTGATGGTACAAGGGTAAATACTCCGGAGACCGGAGGGATCCGCTCCCTTATATAATATAAATCCTTCCTCACTTACTTCCCCGCCGGAGAAACAAGACGGGCAGGATGCTCGTATGTTTATAACATAAGCCGGAGCAATTATATTTTACCCTATCTACATCAAACCGACGGGAGACGAGAGGTGTGGGATAGAGTGTCGAACACGCTCGAGCTAAACAAACCACCAACACCAACACAGCGATGCTAGGGACTGTATGGGAGGAGCGAATCCCTCTACCAAATGGAGGAGTCCCTGAACTCGGAGAAAACGCCATCTAGCGTCACCCGCACGAGTAGAGCAAGGCTGGAGGAGGTGAGGGGGGGAGGGGGGGAGAGGGGAGAGAGGTAGGCTACCAAGAAGGGAACAGGAGACAGGGGAAAACATATCACCCGCTCAACTGCACCCATACCTCCAAGAATAATGAAACTTGGGAGGGTAGCCTACTACTAAGGGAAGCTACCCAGCCCGATGCCCGACTCCTTCCTAGGCGAAGCCTAATAGGACCTAACCTAGTATAGGCTAGGAAAAAGGGAGGAGTGCGGAGGGGGAGGAGGAAGCAACAGGGAGAGAAATTTTGTGCCGAGAACCAACCGGGATCGAGAAGAGGGGGCAAGGAGGCGACTAGCCTAGAGGAAACACATCCAAAGAACTCTATTCCCCAAATGAAGGAAGAGAACTAAGGGGCTCACTCTGCCCACCAAAAACGACCCGGAGGAAACAGCAACCAAAACTCCTCAACCTGATGATCTCCACACCCAGGGCAAGGGGATGGAAGCAAAACAAGCCTACTCCACTAAATAACCATCACACATAAAAACGGGAACAAAAATGTGCTCAATAGGGAGCGTAGCCTACCTCGGGAAGCGGTTAGATCTGAGTCTGCCGCCACCACGAGGAGGTAAACAACAAAATAAAATAAAATAAAAAGAGAGCACCATCTCCAAGAATAAAATAATTAGCCTAATAGAGACCAAAAATAATAAGGAACCCAACCTGGGGGGGGGGGGTACCTGGACGGGGCATCACCCTCACAAAGGCCGACAGGCCAATGAAACGTAATTCGTGAAACAAAAAGGGGGGAGCCACTGCAGGGAACCCACCAGGATGGGAACCAAGGGGCAAAAATCTATCTATAACGACGAGGAGACAACTCCAACAGAAAAGAACTGATGGAGTCGCCTCGCGGTCGACATGGCTGGCGGAGGACGCCGTGGCGTCATAATAAGATCTCAATATTTATGAAAAGACGAGACCATAACAGCCAAAAAATAGAACAAAACCCCACAAGAAGATGGTACTTAACTTGGAGATGGTAAAGCTGCTCGATGACATGGCGTAGATGAAAATAATCCAAAAAAGGAAGACGAGCACACAAAAGAAATGAACGCAATCACGTGCTAGAAAATGGAATGAGGTAGGTGGCGCTGGTGTCGCCGTCCTGGCGGGTGTTGAGTGTAGGGGCTGTAACGGCTCACCGCTCTGTTCCGGGGGTTTTGATAAGGAGAGATCTTTCGAGTATGTTTCCGTGGTAGTGGTATTTCACTCACCCTTCCTTTATACCGACGTCTTCCTAGAAGATTCGACTGGGGTAGTAACCCAGCTTTCCTGAAAGCTCTTTTTCTCTGGTATATCTAGCATTATTATACCTAGAAATTCGTGCTGTAATGGAATTTCACCGGCTGACACGGGACTGAACTCAGAAATAACCACATTGCAAAGATTGCAGTGTCCTTCTCTATAACCACAGCAATTCCACAGACATCTGTCGAAGAATTAAATAAATCGTAATCTCCCACAAATATACAAGTGCAAAACATAATGATGAAAGTCTAAAATGCATGGTTAATAAAGGTGAAACAAAAACACAATAAAATAGAATATTAATGTGACATAAATGATTATGTCCAATTCTCCCCACAAATTCATAAGTGTCTTGGATATGGTAAATTCACAAGTTCACAGTCTACACAGGAAAAAAAAGAGAAGTCTGAACTTTACCTTAACTGCCGGTTTCTAAGAGATTGGAACACTCAAAGCTATGTCTGGACGATATCGCTCTTGCTTCGCTAATAATCGATCAGACTTACTTTTGGGCAGAATTAGACACACAATCTATATTTTCTAACGCACGAACTTACGTACTCGCATACCAGCTCGGTCGGCTGCCTCACAAATCAGAGCCAATATTGTGTGTTCATCAGCCAAAACAGCTGGAGTAATCAAACTATTTGCTGGCTGCAATGGTTTTGCAACTAAGCGCTCGCCCTAGTTCCATCTTGAAGTGATCTTTCTTTCATCACACCTTATAACTGGATATACATGGTAATTCTAAATTCAGACGTATTTCCTTATATAAATGTGTGGGAGGGTGACTGCTTATTTACGTTAACTTTATCTGTAGGTGAAAAAAGGAGTGTACTTGGGAAACAATTCAAAGGGGTTAGAAGGAAATGACGCCAGCCTAAGTTACGTTACGTTACTCTCACCCAAACAGTTAAAGCAATACACAGCCCCTTGTCGTCCTAGCTAACTCTGGCGTACTCGCTCGCGTCGGATGAGTCTAATTATACAATTTACACAACAGCTAAATTATATCTCTTTTTTCCAGAAGGGAAGCTCGCTAGATTCTAAGCTAGCTATCAGGCCTCTGGGCCTACAATAAATTTCAATTTCTGCACCCTCATTCTCGGGCAAATGGGCTGGCAACTGTGAGTGCCCTACCAGCAAAATGTAAATACCATGCCTTGCCTAACCTCCCATGGGGCACTAGCACTTGGGTTGATCTGGTTCGAAGGACCACTAAAATGTCGGGAATTTCCTCGACAGACGTCACTGATTTTTGTTGTGCTGATAGACTACGTGATCAACCCACGATCTACGATAGTGACTTATCCCCCATACAAGGACAAATGAGATACGTACCAGCTTTTCTACAATTTACTTATAAAAATAAAACCATCTCAGTCACCAGCCTTACATAACAAACACACAAAACCCCCCAAAAAAACACACCAATGAACCTACAATCCACGTGCCCTCAACACAAAACACGTGAGCCACACGACTGCCCTCAACTTCAAGAAATCACTGAAATTTGATTACAATCAACACCCGGTATTCGGGGGAATAGGTACCATAACCCCTCTTGAATAGCTAAAATCCTCAAATACTTGACACCCCCCCCAAAAAAAAATGCTTATAACTGCTTATTTAAACAGGTCAGACACCAAAGACTACTTTTAAAACCATCTATAACTGCCTCTTTAATGGTTCCAACATCGAATGTTTACCTTAAACTATCATCCTACACCAAATATACCTTAAAAAATGTTTTAAGATGGTAATCTTAAAACATTTTATTATTTCCAATTCATCTAACTACATTACTGTACCCATAAAAATATATGGCTTACAGCTAAATGTGAAAGCTAAACTCAAGTACCCCCTACATTTAATCAGAGCCATTTTCTCTCATAGAATATTGAGTCTGTCCCATTTTGTTTTTACAGAACAGGGGGAAACACTAGGGATTCACAGGTTCAGTATGAATTTAAATGCATTGAAAAAAAGTACATATTATGATATTATGCTGTGTTTACATTAATATTAATATCTGAAAATTAGTAAATCACATTTTTTTTATAGCGTAGTTGCTTGCTTCGTCCTCAAGGAGTTACCTTCCGTGGTCACTAGAGCTCCATGGTGACCAAACTAATATCAAAGAATTCTCTTCTAGTTGGTCTTTTTGGCCAGATATTGTGTCATAATGACTAACATTATGAAAGGTGATGGAGTAAATGATGGACTCAAAGATAAGAGGGCACTTTCCCTTATCTTCAATGAAGCTGAACCCAGTTTTTCCAACGTCAAAAGAACCTGCAAGAAAGAGAAGTGATTATTGCGCGTGCACATCCACCCCTTGTTTATAACCGGGCTTTTAAAAGACCAAGGAGCCGTTACCTCTGTTGGGTCTATAGCAAACAGTTCACGTCGTTACTAGCGCTCCAAAAAAAAATAAATTTTTTCTCTGTTTTCATTATCAAGGATCATGGAAACATCAAAAATAGCAAGATAAGTGCTTAATATTAACTTCTAGTTAAAAGTTTTAGTTTTAAACTTTTGGAATTTATAATTTGTATGTTAAAGCCCTAACCCGGCTCATTGATTGCTAGCTTACCTAGTTTTGTAAAGCATTGATTGCTACCTAGTTTTGTAAAGCGAAAATTGTTTTCAATTCTAGCTAAATGTTTTAACTAAAAGAAATGTTCCACGACTTATTATTAATATAGAAAATCCTTTCAGATTATATGATGTCTACAATAATCTAGGGAGTAAGTGAGAATGATTTAGATTAATAGTGGATGTTTGTGTAGCCTATGTCCTTGGATTACATATCCTAAGTGGCCTAGCTTAGACCGAGGACCTTAGGATCAGATAATAATAATATCTGGGCAAAATAAACTGATAGCCTTACAATAAGGCTACATATTAGTGTAAATTTTTTCCCTTTTATATAAGCCTGTGCACTTAAGCATGAGCTAAATAATCCAAGACTAGCCTAGGCATTTTACCTTATATGAAGTTAAGTGATAGCTTTTTACAAAACATCCCATTTTTGGACTAAATTGTGAACCCAGACCATCTAACCTAGGACTAGATGAAATAGTAATTAGGACTAGATGAAATTGTAATCTGTGCTGGATGAGATGGTAACCTAGCCTTAAGGCTACATAGGCTACTGAGATAGTTTTATTGTGTTTTATGTAACCCATACACTTAAGTGTGAATTAAATAATACAGATTAGGCAGTAGCCTAGATTAGAGTAAGTTATAGCCTGGCTATAAAGTTACGTATTAGTGATTACTGTTTTATATGGTAGACGAAATAGCCTAGGATTGGATATAAACAACAACCTGGGTTAGAAAAAAAAAAGACTAACTATAAGGTTACATATTAGTAAGTTTTCTGTTTTTACATAGCCTATACATCTAAGAGTGATCTATAATAATCTGGATTAGGCAATACCCTACACTAGGTTAAGAAAGAACAAATAAGCCTAGGATTATATATAAATAGTATCCAAAGCTCAATAAAATAACTTAGTTTTTTACAACTCGATAGCATATATGTAAGGCTACATGCTAGTAGGGTCTTATGTAGCCTATATCCTTAAAGGTGATATAAACCTAGAACAGGCAGTAGCCTAACCATATTAAGTAGGAACCCCTTTTTAAGGAATATCATACTATTAGCCTAAAACAGCAATGGCCGAATATCAGATAAAAGGGTAGTGTTGGTCACATAAAACAGAAAACCAGACTATAAAAGAATTATTTTTTGTATAGTTTATATCTTTTAAGTTGTAAATAAGCCTAGAATAGGTTAAGCAAGAACCTTCTAAGAAATATTCTATTTTTAGCTTAACATGGGTTATACTAGAAGCATTACCATAAGCTATATAAAACAGTAGCTTGGGTTAGTTAAACAAATTAGTTCATAGCAGTTAGCCTGAATGGCATGAGAATTGGAAATAAAAATTTCACTTGGCCATTGCAAAAGGACTAGCAGTGTATAAGTAATACAGCCATATACAGGTATGAAAACTAACCTAAACCCTAGAGGGTTTAGGTTAATTAAATGTTTATATTTAATTAAATGTATTACAACTGCACACTTATAATCAAGTTAACCTGTAATATGGAAACTATATGAGGAACCACAGAAGTGTCCCTCACTTAAAAACAATTAATACTAACTAGCTTCTAATAACAGTTGCTTTACAGTATATCACTACAGGGCCGCCATTAGGCAGGATCCTCAGTTCAAGTGTTCCGCCGTAGCAAATTGCTCGGTTCACTTTTTTGCCAGTGGTTACAGCCCATACCACCTGCCATGAGCATAGTCCTTGTAGAAAATAAGGAAAATTTGCTTGGTTGCCAGATGTGGGCGAGATTTGTAGTATGCTCCTGGCAACAAGTTTTAAGGACGAAACAGCTCCTTTTAAGCTGTCTCAATGGGTCCTAGGGTTCAGTAGGGATGAGGAAGGGGGAGATTATATCTTTCCAGCAGAACCCCTGCACTTTCAAAAATATTAATCATATGAAGACAGATTTTCAGAATTTGTAGTGACTAAAAACAAGAGACAATGGCAGAATTAAAACCATCTGCCACAGTCATCCCAGTTTTGGGAGATTCCACCAAGGAATGGGCAGTGCTGCAACTCCCTTTTGAAAGGAAAAAGCTCCCTTTCGATATAGCTACTTAGCAGTTTGGGACTCCTATGAGAAGACTCTCAGAGGGGACTGCCTTGTCAGAATTTTATGGTAGGCTCCGACTCCTTAGCATTTTAACCTCTACCACCTTGCTGGAAGTTGCCACCTAAAGGCTTCCAGTAGATCCCAAGATAATTTTTGCTGTTGAGGCCAAAAGTCTTATGAGAACTCTATGGGAAACACTCTTTGACTTCCAAGAAGGCGCATAAAAGTGCGAATGGAAGCATTTGAGAGCTCCATCAAATCACTCTCCAATGTCACTGCATTATTACATTCTAACCCCTTCTGTAAGGACCTGTTTGAAGAGTCAGTTGTGGCTCAACTCAACGAGCATGCCCACCAACAGAATTGTACAGTGTACACTCTTCTGGGGAAAGGGAAATTCAGGAAACAAATAACCCAAAATTTCCCTTTACCCAACCCCAAAAAGGCTCACTTTGATCAAAAATCCTCTAAGCCTTCAGTTACCCCCAAAAGTTTTCCTCAAAAAACAGGTAGGTGGTCTGAAGGGACTATTCCCTACAAAGGGACAACAACAACAGTAAGAACATCCTTTTTCACAAGGTCCAAAAACCATCTTATAAGGTGGGAAAAGAAATAAACAACACTTGGAATGTCTATCAAAGGTGAAGGCAGAGGAGGAGGCTGATACCAAGAGGAATCATACTGGTTGGGGTCGGCTTTGACGACATCACAGACAATGGAAGTTTTCCCTGCGGGGGTGACAGCATTATTTATATGTGCAGAAAGGCCCTGTTAATGGGGCCCATAGAGAAACATGCATATATTCACCACCAAGTACATCTCTTCAGTGTCCTCAAAAAGGATCCCTCCAAAAGAAGAGCGATCCACAACCAATCAACATTGAACAAGCACATTGTTTGCCAAAAGTTTTGGATAATTACCGTTGCATAAGTACATTGAATCATTCCAAAAAAGGGACTTAATTTTTATAGATCTGAAAGATGCACACTGGCACATCCCTATAGCTGTTCCCTTCTGCCCCTTCCTAGGGTTCCAGATGGGAAAAGATACGTACAGATTTAAAGTCATGCCCTTTGGGCTAAACATGCCTAAAGAATATTTTACAAAATCAGCAACGGTATTCGTTTGAGAACTCAAAGAAAAAGACCTGGGGGCCCACAAGAAAAGAGGGCTTGAAAAACTTAAGAGCCATGGTCAACAGACTACAGTACAGTCAAAAGGTTTTATAATAATTTTGAAAACATCCTGCCTCACGGCCAGCAGACACTTTCAGTGGCTGGGACTGTGTTGGGACACTCTTCACAGCCTGTTGTCTGTCCCCATCATTCTCAAAACAGAATAAAACAAGTCCTCAAAAGGTTCCTTGCACAGCCCAGAGTTTCCAGATGGCAATCAGAACTTGCGATGGGTCTGCTGCAGTTCTCATCAGTAATAGATCCAATACTTAGATTGCAACTAAAAATGTGAACAAATTCTGGCTATCGTATGCAAGAAAAAAGATGCGAGACCGACCTCATCAAAGGATTAAAAGAGCTGGGGAGATACTTTGGCCTTGGATCCGGAAGGAATCTCTGGTAAAACAGGTCACCCTGACTCCTCCGTCTCTATGAGTGACAAACACACAGATGCCTCGTTGACAGGTTTGGAGGACATTGGGAGGATTGTCAGGTGGCAGGGAGGTGATCAGCTACTCAGAAATTTTTTATATCAATTAACTGGAGCTGATGGCTGTCTTTTTGTCTCTCAAAAAACCCAAACCTCCAGAAGAGAGAGAACATAACTACAATATCCTACATCAAGAGGTCAGGATCACATTCACCTCCTCTCAATATGGTAATGCTAGCCGTCTTTTGGATGGCGCAAGCAATGAAGTGGCACATGTCTGCAATTCACCTCACAGGGGATTCTCATTTTAATAGCAGACTCTCTATCAAGGAAAACGACAGCCTCAACAGAGTGGACGTTGGACAACCACTCTTTTCAAACAATAGCCAGCATGCTTCCACAAGTGGGAAGTGGACCTGTTAAAATAATTACTAGAATCACAAACTCCTAATATATGTCTCCAAACCCAGACAGTCAAGCATCAGCGAGAGATACTTTCTTGAAGACTGGAACGGGGGGAGGACGAAATTTTTCCCTCCATTGTCCCAGATTTCAAAGGTTTTGAGCAAACTTCTAACCTTCAAAGGAACAGTTTACTTAATAGCCCCAAATTGGCCAAACAGGCATTGGTTCCTATTACCTCAACAACAGACAAAAAGATCAATTCCACTATCGTCCGCTGTTCTATCCCAGACAGTAGGAGGGAAAGTCGCTTATGCATCCTCCTTTCTGAGCCGAGACCTTCATGTATACATTTTTAAAAAATATCTGTCGTGATAATTACTCACCCAACATTGCTAGGTACGTAGTGCAAAAATTATGGACATCATCTATCCAGCAATTCCAGTCCATATGGAAGATATGGTTAGATTATATCCATACTGAGAGCCCAGTTGAGATTTCTATAGAAACACTTTTTATTTTCTTATATTGTATACCCTTCTGAAGACAAATGCCTTGCGGTTACAAGTATACCCTTTTGAAGACAAATGCCTTGCGGTTACAACAGTCATGGCATACAAGGCTGCAGTAAAGGAACCCTTGCTTTATGGATTTGGGATTGACTCCAGTACAGCATAGAAGTTGTCACTTCCCTTCTGCAGTCTTTTGCTCTACAAAGACCCACTCCCAAAAGGCTTCCAGTTACTTGGTCCCTGAACAAGGTGCTTAGACTCCTATCAACCCCTCAATTCAGCGGACCCAATACAACCACAATGCACATGCTACAAAAGGTGATCTTCTTGATTGCATTAGCATCAGGAGCTCGTATTAGTGATCTGGGCTCTCTTAGATTGGGATGATGTGTAATGCAAATAGCTGACCGTCAGTTATTATTGTCCCCTGGCCAATCATTCCTGACCAAGAATAAGGATCCTTTAAAAAGGAAATCATTCTTATAAGAAAACTCAATTTAGCAGACAAGACATTATGCACAATTGAAGCACTTGAGTTTTACCTAGAAGTCACAGCAAACATCCCAGAAGGTCCTATTTTCCTACACCCTAGCACAAACTAACCACTCTCCCTACAAGGGCTGAGAGTGATTGTAGTGTTTCTCATTAAAAAGGCAAATCCACACTCCTTTCCTAGGTCACATGATATTAGGAAAGTAAGTAAGTCATTGGCCTTCTTCAGAAATGTCCCTTTCGAAGAAGTCTCTGAATGTACAGGGTGGTCATCAGTTAAATTATTGCCTCATGCTTGAACAAATTCGACTACACTGTGTGTCAGTAGGTGGCATGGTTAGTCTTAACCCCTGGGTGCTATGGCAGAAAACCAGGGGTCTTATTGACGGTGGATATGCTAACTATTCCTGGAAGAGGGGCGACAGTACTGCTACCAAACCCAGCATGCTTAGGTGAGCCACTGTAGAACTACATCCTAAAATGTAAGTTTGTGTATAGTTTCTTGTTCCTTGGTACCAAAACCTGAAGAGTATTTGGAATAAAGAATGGGATTTGAAATCTGTGGCTTGACCTTGGACCAGAAATGTTTTTTCCTTTGGGGTGTTGGGACTAAAAATTGAGAGCTTAAGCCTTTTTTTTGCCACCTGTCAGTTTCTTTGTAAAGCTCCTTGAGGACAAAACAAGTGACTACACTATCAAAAAACAGGTTTTGATGTAGGAATAACCTATTTTTGGTAGTCACTGTTGAGTCTTCAAAACCCTCCCACTTCCCTGACAAAAAGGCATGGGATTTGGGTAAGGGATCAACCTGCATTGACCAACAGAGAGTAATGGCCCCTTGGTCATTTAACGACCCGGTTGTAAACAAGAGGGCGGATGCGCATGCACAATAGTCACTTCTCTTTCTTGCAGGTTCTTTTGACGTTGGAAAAACTGGGTTCAGCTTCACTGAAGGTAAGGGAAAGTGCCCTCTTATCTTTGAGTTCATTATATACTCCTTCACGTGTTATGATGTTAATCATTACGACACAATACCTGGCCGAAAACACCAACTAGAAGAGAATTCTTTGATATTAGTTTGGTCACCATGGAGCTCTGGTAGACCATGGAAGGTGAATCCCTGAGGACTCAACAGTGACTACCAAAAATAGGTTTTTCCTATGTCAAAACCTGTTTTATTATAAAAAGTGTATTTAGTCGTGAAAATAACATCAAAATACACTACAGTCAATCAGAACCATTTTCTCTCATAGAGTAGTGAGGCTGTCCCATTTTCTTTTTACAGAACAGGGGAAACACTAGAATTCACAACTTCAGTATAATACAACATTTACTTGAATACATAAAATACATTTTATGATATGCTTTGTTTACTTTAATATTAATTACTTTAATGTTAATATCTGAAAATTAGTAAATCATGTTTTTATCATAAAAAGGTATTTTATTCATGAAAATAACATCAAAATACACTAATTAGTGAATATTTCTCGACGAAAAGGTCTGCGAATTGCCGAATGTTTTGCAAATAATTTGGGATATGTTCCACAGAAAAATCCGCCAATCGTAAAGCCACGAATTGCGAGACTGTAAATAGTTGGGGTTGACTGTATTCCATAGTGGACACGTTCACTTGTAGGTGTGTCTACGCAAGAAACATCTGTAGAGAGAAACATCTCCCATTAGTACTAAAACCAACTTAGTCTGTGATACTCCACAACACCATAAAATAAATGATTAAGAAATGATAACAAAATGATAAGCCACCAAAATGTGAATTTACTGTTCATCTCAACACTCACCCTTGCAGCAGGGAACTTGGCCCCAGAGTCCTCTCACTTTGGCTGCTCCAAAACAAATGTATGGCATTCTACAGAAGCCCCAAGCACTTACCCCAAAAATCACTCCTCATTATACACAAATGCACAAACCCATTCTTCACGACACACCCATATTCGGGTTCTAACCGGACATAGCTTCCAGAACATTCGAGACAAAATGCTGATGAGCACTTGAGCCCACATGCTGCTGACACGGTTGTACCTAAGGTGACATTCGTTCAGGCAACCCGTGCTGAGCCCGAAAATGATCAAGTATTCACCTATGCCCTGAATGCCTCAAAACACTATATTGTCATGTAGTGTCACATACTCGCAGAAACAAATATCTTCTGAAGCAAAAAAAAAAAAAAAAAAATTATTTTGTTGCTGAAGAACCTCTGAACCAACAATTTTGCACTCAAAGTATTGAGAAGGAATTCATTTTATTCTTCATGTAGTCAGTAAAATACATACACTATTAAAAACTATGTACCGTATTCAAAACACATGCACTTATGTCATCGTCAGCTTTACGTGAGCAAAGCTTTCTTTCTCAGACAGAATACAGCTAAAACCTGATTGGCTGGCTGGTTGCCATGGAGAGCTGTTAGCCAATGACAGCCCACTTCTGTTCCATTTATAGACATATTTTGATTACAAATTGTTTGTACAGCACCAAGTTTGAATGTTGCCACTGTGATTATTTGACTGCTGATGGCAAAAATTACTCGGTAATTTGCTGTATATATGTAATTATTTCTTCATGAAAACAAGAATTTAACAATAATTTTAACTCTAATATAGTGGTATGAAAAATCCCACACAGTCTGTCATGATTATGCATCATCACTTCTGTTGATAATATATATTTATTATTATATATTCATACTGGTATATATATTATAGATTATATAGATATATAAATAACTATTGCATATAAAGAAAATAAGAACAAAATTCATAAATCGTAAAAAGCAAAAAAGTAAAAGTAGGGCAGGGCAATAAACTAACCTTCATATGTCTAAGAAGATTACTTGTTGCATCTAAAGTCGCCGAGAGAACTTGCACCTTTGTACACTGCATACAGATAGCCTTGATCTTCAGTCCATCTAATTCCACAGTTTGAAAATACTTGCCACCTATAATCACTGGTAGATCTTTCTTGTCAATAATTAATGTATCAACGAAATTAGAATATTCTTCTGCACTTCGTTTAAAATATTTGGCTACTGAAATTCCAGGAGCCTGCTTAAGATCTAAAGTTTCAGACATCACTGATTTAGTATTAAGAATCTGGAATTTTTAAATGACATAATATTTGTTACATATATATATATATATATATATATATATATATATATATATATATATATATATATATATATATATATATATATATATATATATATATATATATATATATATATATATATATATGTATATTGTATATATATATATATATATATTTATATATGTGTGTGTGTATATATATATATATATATATATATATATATATATATATATATATATATATATATATATATATATATATATATATATATATATATATATATATATATATATATATATATATATATATATTATACATACATGCATAAACACACACACTATATGTACTTAATAAGTCACTTCACTGTGATGAAAGGCATGTAGAACCTGATAACATCAAAACTGTACATTAAATCCACTAGAGTCTGAAATAAACTAAACGACTTGTTTTGTTAAGCATCTGCAATTCAACCACCCGACGCCGGGGATTTTTCAGAACTTCTGCAGCAGAAGCAGTGGTAATTAGGGATGAAAATGGCCCTTCCGCTCTTTATAGATTAAAATGGTCGTTTGGATGTTTACGGTGTCAGCATAATCGCCGAATCCAATCATGTTATCATTTCACATGGAGAGAGAGAGAGAGAGACTTAATGGTCTTCTCATATGCCTCTCAAAAGGGGTTATCGATAAGATGGCCCCTTGGTATGATCGGTAACTGAGTAAGGGTGTTGTAAACACTTTCATCTAAGAGAGAGGGAGAGAGAGCTAACCACCATTTGTAATAAAATGGTGCAAAGTTATTTTAGTGATTTTGATGTATTTTCAAAATCAAAATCACTTACATTTGGTTATTTTAAATCAAAATCAAGATCACATGAAATTTTGGCATTTTTAGAAATCAAATAAAAAAGGGATTTTGACAAAGGAAAAATCTATTTCTGAGTTCAGTCCCGTGTCAGCCGGTGAAATTCCATTACAGCACGAATTTCTAGGTATAATAATGCTAGATATAGTGAGGAAATACCACTACCACGGAAATATACTCAAAGATTCTCCTTATCAAAACCCCCGTAAAGAGCCGGTGAGCCGCTACAGCTCCCACACTAACACTCCGCCAGGACGGCGACACCAGCGCCACCTACCATTCCATGTTAGCACTCACCCCAGACTTGGCATGTGCAAGAAGGAGGAGTACTAGACAGATTAGGAGGGTCACTGGTGACACGACCTTCCTCAGAAATAGATTTTCCTCTCTGTCAAATCCCTTTGATCCCGCCTGTCAGCCGGTGAAATAGTGATAGAGAATCACAAGACTGCTACTACTGGAAAACAAGGGGGTAAACTGAAGAAAAGGCAAAATTGTAACGAAAATAATTTAATTAAAGAATCTCTTCCATGAAGCAAGAATACTTAAAAGTAAGGCAACTTAACTTTAAGGCACACCAATAAACTTAACACTACCAAACACTGGAGGTCTCCTGACTGATGGGTAGAAAACCTCAAAAACCTTAAAATTACTTAAAGGTAGTGAAACATGAAATGTGCACAGAACAAGAAATACAACTTAAAAACTATATATGTGTAAACTTAGGCTTAAAACATGTAAGAGGCAAGACTAATGAAAAATACACACGCAAATATCCGCACGTGGAGCAACAAAACTGTCCAGTACCCCAAACGAAACAATTATGGCTAATCAGGTTACAGTTTTCCATCATAAAACACAAACATATCAACATGAAGAGCTAGGCAGTGAGGCATAAACTACCAGGAAAACAAGCAGAAAAGCAAAATGAGGTAGGCGATGGGGGGAAAAGGAAAAGTATATAATTATTTAATGTGGGAGATGACACTTCCCACTGCTAAGCAGTAGAATATTTCAGGGCTTCGAAGTGATTTTCAAATAGTGGCGTTTTAAAACACTAGAGGTGATTTCCAACCCGTGAGGCCATTTTGATAACTCTGAAAGTCCATATTATGAAAATAATTAGTAGAAGTCAGCCACTGCCTCTAATATCATGAACTTTAGGAACTGAGTCTGGGTTGGCTTGTTTAATGAAATACAGAATCTGTTGTCTTATACCATTAAGGAAAGAGTGCACCACTTTCTCCTGATAAAAGAGGACCCGACTTTACTCTGTGGAGCTCCTTGAGAGATAAGATTTAAGTGTATGGACTGACACAAAGATTGATCTTGAGGAAGGGGGCACCACCTTCCAGGGAGACCACCTGTCCTGTGTGGGTCTTCGCTTTTAGCTAAAAACTATAGGGTCAGGAGAGGAGGACTTCTCCGGATGGGTGAAGTTAACAAAATACCACTCTAGTGAGAGCTGACAGCTCTGGAAATTCTAGCACCTGAAGCCAACTAAGTAAAAATAAGGTTTTCCTTAACAGATCTTGATAAGAGCAATTTGTTATCCAACTCTGACGCTAATTTAAGGACGCCAAGTGAGAAACCAAGTAACCGAATGTGACTTTGAAATCAAATTCTCAGACGAGCACATGCTCTGGGGATGGATGAAAAATAAGAATCTGTAAGGTCAATTTTAAAGCCGTAAAGAAATACTCTCTTCAATGCCGACTTGACTGTGGTAATAGTGGCCGGAGCCAGGCCTTTCTCAAACAGTGACCTAAAGAAGGAAACTCCTAAATTAGTCGTCATAATTTTGGCTTCAGAAGCTTTCAGGAAGGAGGCTAACTTCTTGACTGCTGAGTCATATTGCCTAATAGTAGAATCTCTTTTATCTGATTCTAAAACAAGAGTGTTGACAGGGTCAATGTTTACCTTTTTGAGCTGCGAACTTTATAGTCCATAAAGCTAGGCATCTTGAATCCTTTGGAGGAAAGCTGACACAGTCTTGGTTTGTACTGTCTGGGTCAGAATGGGCTTGGGAACTAAGACTCCGTAGTCGCAGTTCCTGAAGGAGAGGGAACCAACGTTTCTTCGCCAATAGGGGCTACCAGAGCTGGTTGACCTTCTCGAATGTCCTCAGTTTGTAAAACTTTCAGCAGCAAATTTATTGAGTGGAACAGATAAATTTTCTCCCAACTGTTCCAGTCTACTGTCATTGGCGCTCAGGCGAACGCTTCGAGGGTCCAGGTTGGGGGCTACTTAACAGGAGCTGAAGGTTTCTGTTGGCACAGATCCACTTGGAGTCCCGGGACCCGCAACCACTGAAAAGATTCACGTCTAGGACCACCGCTCAACGGAGAACCGACAGAGAATCACCACACGCCTGACGCCGCCAGGTGGGTGGCTGACAGGTGCCAACCGTATTTGAATCGCCAGGGAGAAGTGATAGCTACCATTACTTGGTTTACCGACCTGACGGGAGCCGCCTCGTTGATGCAATGAACCACCACTGCGCTTCGCTTAGCACCAACCTGATATGAATCCGATTGGGAGGGCGGATTTTCAGCGGCCAGAAAGACCGGCCATATTTCCAGGGTGTTTATATGGAACTGCTGAAACATGCACCACGCTCCTGTACTTTTGTTTTGGTGAATATCCCCAGCCGCTAGAGAAGCCGCCAGTGTGGATAACTAGTGCCGGAGGGGGAAACTGAAGTGGGAACGTTGGTGCTCCTGATCGTATCCAAGGTCGAAGCCTTGTCTTTAAGATCCGAGGACAGGAGGAGACCTGTCCCTGCTTGGTGTTTGCTCGGCCTCGCCACACCCTGTTTATGTCCTTTAACTTGGCTTTCAAGAGCAGGTCTGTTACTGAAGTAAACGAGAGACCTTGAGGACCCTCTTTCCGGGACCGGCGGAGGCGGATTGATTTTTGAGAAATTCCTCAGAGAGACGCTTATCTCTTTCCTCTTGAAGGAGGGAGAGACAATCGCAGGGGGAGGACAGGTCCCACTGAAGACTCCAGCCATTGAAACCGACTCGGAGTCAGGCGGGACTTCTCCTCAGTCCAGCTGAAAACCCAATGACTCTAGGAAATTGGTGACTTGCGGACGGGCTTTCGACACCGCACAGTTGGAGCCCAGACGTCCAGTCGCCCAGGTACGCTGCCAGGGAGATTCTTGGGATCGGAGCTGCTGTACTACCGTGATTCGCCAGCTTGGTGAATATCCTGGTGCAATGTTCAGACCAAGGGCGCGACCCTGGAAGGAGTAGGCTTGGTTCTCGTGAGTCTGAAACCGAGGAACTGAGAGGCTCCGCTACAACTGGGACGCGGATATTAAGCCGCCTGAAAGATCGGAGAGGTGGTGATCGCCCACGCCGGAAGTAGAGTCCGACCTGAGCTACCGTAGCATGCGAAACTTGTCGATTTTTATGTAGAGATTTAGACGACAGATCCAGGATCACTCTAGCTGATCGGAGCCTTTTTGGAACAGTGAATAGCCTGCCTTGAAATTTTAGGGTGCCTTGCTTTCTTTATTGCTCGCTTGTTGAGCAACTTTACATAATCCTGTAGGATTGATGTGGGTGGCTGGTAAAATCTGTTTGGAGGGGAGGATTCTTGATCCAGCTCCACCCCAGTCCCTTTTGACACACGTGTGCCCACGGGCTGAAGGTCCACTGGTCCCTGAACCAATACAGGCGACCGCATACCCGCTTCAGTGAGGGAGCGGTTTGCCCTCTACTACCACCTCTCCTTGGGGTGGTGCGTTGGATTTCTCCAGGGGTTTGCCCTCCTCCCCTTGCCACCCTGTTGAGGCCGTGAAAAATCCACGACCTTCATATGTAGGGTTGTATGCTGTGATACATAGGAGGGCTACGTTGGTTGAACCAAACATACTGCTGGGTTGGGACTTAGAGGTAGATGGCTGGCCACTGCCGGCACCTGGACGCTTGAACCATCGCCTGATGAGGCCTCATGCCTCCTGAACCTTTCTCCTCTCGCCTGGGGCCGGCCGATTCTGGGTCTGCGCTATAAGTGGGAATTCTCACCGAGCGGGAAGACTCTGATTGGCCTGCAGCTCGACATGACGGATGAACCTTCTCCTTCAGGAAGAGGTTAGGTCCCCAGATTGAATCCTTTTTAATGAGCTTGTTAGCTCTGGTGGCGATTGTAGCCGCCAGCAAAATAAATTTTCTACATTCCAGCCTAGCCATAACAAAACTCATGCAAGTCTAACTGGAAGGTCGCCAGAAAGACTTAGCTGTGACGGAAAAGGGCTTTGTCTGAGCCGGAGACGGCAGTAGCTCAGAAGACAGCCGGAGCTCAAGGACCGGGCTAACTTAGTCCGGGGTCTCAAACTCCGCCTTTAACAAAGATTCCGCAGCTTAGAGTTGCTCACTAACCGCGTGGAAGCTTAAAGAGGGTCCAGCTTGCTCATATGAAAGTGGATCAAGGCCCACCCAGAACTCGGGTTACTTCCTGGGAATACCAGGGAAGTAGGGTCTGTTTCAATTGGAGGAAAGGGGTTCCCATCGAGGCATGCCGGGTCGTGGGCCAGAGCAATTTTATCCATACAAGGAGTGGGAAGATCTTCACCTAGGTGAACATCGTGAAATTGCCCTTGAAAGGGGTCAATTTTGTGTTCACTGCCCACACCACAGAGTGCGAGGGGAGAACCACTGGGCTTGGTCTTCTGTGGGGATGATGACAGTTTCTAGGAACCTTTGTCTGATCAATCCAGGCTTCTTCGTAAGCCTCAATGGCCAGGATAAGGGGGCAAGAGATCGGGGGGGAAGAACCTAACTCCTCCTGCAACCGCCTCGTGCCCAGACCGTTTAAGGTATTTGCCATCATGTTGATGGCCCGGCGCGACCGCCAAGGGCTTCCGACATCAAACGGCGGGAGGTCCGCGAGTGTCGGGGATAGAGTACTGGCGGTTCGGGCTTTAGGTTGGCGAGCCAAACCTTTCCAGTACAATTGTCACAATGGCAAACTTTTCGAGATCTTCAAACTCGAGTCTAGATCCTGCGTGAACTGTTTGTACAGTTCAGTGGCCAGGGCTTCAGCGTCAAAAGAGGCTGGGGAGGAGGCTTGGCTTTGCAGCCCTCTTACTCGCGCCTTGCCGGAGGAGCTAGACTTACTCCCGGGCTACCGTCCTGGGACCTTAGCCTTCGACGGGAAGGGCAATGCCTTCTTAGAAGACTTCCAGGACTTATAGCTCTTCGGCTTTTCCATGGAAGTCTTCAACTTGGGATAGCAGACGGAGCTCTATCACCCAAAGAAGAAGACACTTCCACAAAACCTGCAAAAAGATGACATAGATGAATCAGGGGAGTAACAAAAGAGGCCCGCCCAACCTCCTCACTTACCTCCACTTACCACCTGGTCCCGTCTGCATTCATAGGTTCCAAGTTTCCAGATTTAGTGCGCAACATCCTCCGAGACCTCGGGCAAGATAAAAATGTCCACTTGAGGTGGCTGTCGCACGAGGATCTGCTGGATAATAGGGGTGGGCAAGTTCTTCCGAACTGCTAAGTGCCACCCAGGCGCTCGGGTAAAGCAGATCCTCAACCTGGCGCCGAGGACGTAGGGCTTCCGATGGGAACATTTCCCGCCGTAACCCAGCCACCTACAGGCCCGGAGGGATTCCAGGCGCAGACTCTGAATTTTCTATCCGCCTGCAAGGAAACTCTGGTTAGTCAGGAATGCAAGACCGACGGAAGATATAATCAACGTAACGTGATGAGAGCATGGACCGGAGGAAAGAAGACTTTCACTTACCACTCGCCTTTGATGGTTGAGGAGAGCGTAAGCAAACCTCACAGCCATCGGGGGTGCCAAACAATTAGGTTTTGCCTATGGCAGCCGACCGACAACCCGCTGGGTCACACCACGTTCGCAGGGTTGTTGAAGGAGGCGTGTACACCGCCTCACAACGCACAGTCTGTAAAGGTAACAGCACATGAACTCGCACTCTAAGCAAAATAAGCCGGCAAGGCCGAAATTCAACCATAAATCGAATACTCGTGTAGAAGAACTACCAAATAAAATTGGGCCAAATAAGCTTTAAATGCAATCTAGCGGAAGTTTAAGATTCATACCTCGGAGGACTCCGAATGAATATTGAACGAAAACCAGAACCAAAGCATAAGGGCTGCCAGAAAATAACGAAGGAGCCCCAGGTGTGGGACCGAATCACGTGAAATGGTAAAACAAAATAATAATAATAATAACAATAAATTATAATAATAATAACAATAAACAAAATTAATAATGATGGTAATCCTCCGGGTCCGAATACTAGCATTACATGGAACTAATTACACCTATCTCCCTCGCCGGAGAAGCGTAATGGGTAAAGGAACAATGTTCATAATATACGCGGGCCACAATTTAAACCCAAACTTCGTGAGTTCGGGATGGGGAGACGAGAGGCGCAGACAGGATCCGAACATCGCCGAGTAAACGGTAACCACTCCACCCCACCACAGCGGTTGGGACGACATGGAGTGGAGCGACCTCTCAACCAATAGGAGTAGTCCCTGACTCGGAGAAAACGCCATCTAGCTCACCCGCAGACGAGTCGCAAGGCTGAGGGGGTAGGAGAGGAGAGGCTGAAACAGAAGGAGAGGAGACAAGGAGAACATGATACTCCGGGCCAATCAGCAACCCTTCCTCCCAAGGAACTTGAAGGAAGCCTACTCCAGGAGTTCATGACAGCCCAAAGCCTGGGCATTCCCAGCGTAGTTTAATAAATCCAAACCCAGTATAGGTTGGGGAGGGAGAGAGGGGGTGCAAAAGGAGAGGAGTAACCAACAGGGTATACCCAAAGCCGAGAGCCAGCAGGAACGCAGCAGGGGACAAGAAGGCTACTTGTAGCCGAGGAACACATCCAAAGAACTCGATTCAAATTGGAGGAAGAGGACTAAGGGGCTCACACTGACCCACAAACGGACCCTGAGGAACAGCAACAAAACTCCCCTCAACCTGGATCTCCACACTCAGGGCAAGGATGGAGCCACACTAATACCATCACAGAAAATAAAATTACGCTCACAGGAAGTAGCCTACCATGAGTAATTCAAAACATTTAGGGCTCATCAGAGGCAAACTACACAAACCAAAAACAAATAAACTAAAACATTAATCAACTTAAGAGCACCATCTTCAAGAATACAATAGCCTATGAGACTAAATGAAAGGAACCCGACCTGGTGGTACAGGATGGGCAACTCCTCATGCAAACAAAAATAAAGTGGGTAGAGGAGAGCACCACACGGAACCACCAGGAAGGAATTCAAGGGCAGTAAATCTAAATATATATATACGCACTGGGAGAAAACCTCAATCGAAGAACAGAAGGAGTCGCTTCGCGTCGCTATGGTTGATAGGGACGCCGTGAAGGTTACACGAAGATCTCAATATTTATGAAAATACTAGACCAAAACAGCTAACACAGATCAAAAGCCCGCCAAGAAGATGGTACTTAACTTAGAGATGGAAAAGGTGCTCAAGCCATCGTGAGATGAAGAAAATAAATCCAAAATAGGACGCAGTACACAAAAGAAGCGAACGAATCACGCGCGGTTGTGAAAAATGGAATAAAGTAGGTGGCGCTGGTGTCGCCGCCCTGGCGGTGCTGAGTGTGGGGAGCTGTAACGGCTCAACGCTTCTTTACGGGGTTTTGATAAGGAGAGATCTTCGGTATATTTCGTAGTGGTATTTCACTCACCTTCATTACACCGATCGCCTTTCAAAAGACGGCCGACTGGGGTAGTAACCCAGCTTTTCCTGAAAGCTCTTTTTCTGGTATATTCAGCATTGTTATACTCTAGAAATTCGTGCTGTAATGGAATTTCACCGCTGACACGGGACTGGATCAGAAATATATATATATATATATATATATATATATATATATATATATATATATATATATATATATATATATATATATATATATACAGTATATACAGTATATATTGTGTGTGTGTGTGTGTTTTATACAGTGTGAGTATTGTTAATTGTTAACAGTGAAGAGCTGAAAGGCAAGTCCTAATAAAACCAGTTTTAAGTGTTTTAAGAAAGTTCTATCATTTACATTAAACTTTATTAGCCAGTGATCCCCAAAAATGCTTCGTGTTCAAAGGACCTTTAAAAGATGTTAGACATATTGGCAGTTGGGCTGTTGAAGATCCTGGCAATTTTTCTTGCTTTTTTTTATAGATGGTAGGATAGTTCCAAGTTGGTCCTACATGATATACAAACCCTCGGTCCTCTACATTAGGAATTACTTTCAACGAAGCTGGAAATGACCGCTAAACTTTCAAACAAGGTGGTTAGGCAGTTAACTACCGTCCAGTAGGCAGGAGTTCTGACTGCCCAGATGTAAACATTCTAATTTTCTTTAGGCCGTCATGCGATGCAGATGTGTGTGCTAGCTCTCTGCCCTGATTGCCGTTCACTGTTTTCTCCGGATCTTTCTTGTTTTCTTGTGTGTATTTGTGTATGATACACTTCTGGAATTATGCAACCACAAATCATTTAATCCTATTTGGAAGGCCATCACCCAGCATGTGGTTCTGGTGGTGGTAAGGGTTGTACTCCGCCTGGACAAGTTAACCGGGATGTTGACTTCTCAAGTCCTCTGCACTACTTGCAGGGGGCGATGATTTTAATCCTCATTCTACTTGTGCTGAGTGTTGTTTTTGGTTGCTTGCACAGTGGGCGAAGTTTACTGGGAGGAAACAGTATAGGAGGAAGGCTGCCAAGGTGTCATTGAAGGATATATGCCTCCAACTACGCCCTTGATAGCTGACCCCTCTTCCTCGTTTCTCCCACCAGAACTTCCCTTCTGGCTACACCCTCCTCGGGGAGCGACTTCCTCGGCCAATAATCGTCATCTTTACTCACTTTGTCGGGCAAAGATCGTTGGGGGGGGGTCGGCACCGACAACCTCTCTTCTCAGGGGCCTCCGCCGCCTCCGAGGGGAACTTTTCCTCAAAGCGATAGGGAGGCCTCTTACTCACCTGACTTTGCTTGCTTCTTCAGGTTTGGTGGTTGAGTCTGCGAAGCTTCTGGATCTCCTTGGGGCCTGTGGCGCCCATCCCGCAGGAATCTTGGGACACCTTAGGCAAGCCCCATGGTCACCCATGCTGCAGCAACCACAGTAACCATGTGATGGCATTTGTGAAGGTCCCCACGTCGGTTTCAACGCACTTTCCAACTCTGATGTCCCTGACGGTGGTGAACCAGACTGCTGTTCATGCTCCAGCACCCCAGTATGCGTTGTCTGTGCCTCCTGTTGTACCTGTGGTCCTGACTGCTCTTGCTGTGCCTCCAGTCCTGGTTGCTCCTGTTGTCCTGGCGGCTCCTGGTGTTCCTATTGCCCAGGCCACTCCTGCTGCTCCTCCTGCCCCAGCTGCCCTGGTTGCTCCTGTTGCTGATCCTGCTGTTCTTGATGCTCCTGTTGCCCGGGCTGCTCCAGCTGCCCCAGCTGTTCCTGGGTGATTTTGCTGAAGAAGAAGAAGGCTGCCTTCCCAAGAAGTCACACCTTGTGTTTCTAAGGGCTGCCTCCTCCACAAGGGTTGCAGGATCTCGGCTCTTTCCAGCCCTCGGTGCGCAGGTCTCCCGGGCCCACGTTCCTGATACTGGTTCAAAGAAGTCCACTTCTAAGACTGGTACTGTGCCTATCCCTTCCCAAGTTTCTTCGGACACTCGAGAGGAGACCACTCCTGTTGATTGTTCAATGAGAGATTTGGGAGTATTGGGTGCTTAGCCGAGTCGCATCATGCCAAGTGCTCGGGATTCCATGGAATCTCAGACACCCCAACCCAGCACTGGTAAGTTCATTCCCCGTCTGGCTTAGGCACAGGATGAGAGAAAGTAGAAACATGCAGGTGTTTCGACTTCCTGCCAGCACTGCTTCCGAAAGTGCTCACCAGGCTCAACCCAGCCGCCTCGGATCTGAGGGTCTGAGCACTTTGAGACAGAGAGAGGTGGTCTCCTGTTCAGTCTTCTTCTTGTTAGGAGGTTTCAGCCTTGAAGAAGACTGGAGCACGTCGGGAGGACTATGCAAGTTCATGTCAGACAGTGCTCGAGCACTTGACTCCAGCCAGCCCTCGATTGCGTTTGCGTGATCACTCCATTCTCCTCAGGACAGTGCTTCGCCAAGGCGTAGGCATGCTCCTAGACCCGTGCCGCTGTCCCCACCGCTGGTTGGTGACTGCCCATGGCCTACCTCTCCTGCTGGTTCTTCTGGCAGGGCAGGTAGGAGTGCTCGATCCCCCTCACCCGTCCCCTCAACCTCCTGGAGCGAGTCAGATAGGAGGGATTCCATTGATATTGCTTGTTCTGGAGTTCAAGCACGGTGGCCTAAGCCCTGTCTGCTCTTGACTGGCTCGGTCATACGCTCAAGTAGTTCTCCCTACTTCAGGGAGTGTAGGTCAGGAGGACCACACCCTGGAAGGACTCAAGGGTCCTCTTCCTCAGGCTGCGGACACCCCTGAAATACAGAGGACCTTTGCAGAGATTGTTGTGCTGATTTGTCAGCATAATGATCTTGGGAAGGGCCCATAGCCTCTTCTGTGGATCATCCTTCGCACCTTGAAATCTTTTTGCGCCCTGAGAAGGAACCAAAGATTTCGGTGGGGCTGCTGTGGTCCTCGCCTATTGAGGGGGTACTCGACCAGGTGAATAACTTTGTCTCTGGGCAGGAAAACTCACTTCGGGTCGAACCGCTCGACAAGCTCCTTCCCCTGCCTTGACAGAAGCAATTTTGCTGATGTCCTCGAGGGGTCCTTGCCAACTAAGCAGGTTGACTCGGACCTGGTTCGTCTAGGCCCGGGTCTCTCACTGCAGCACCTTGCAGCAGAAGGGGTCTCCCTCTCGCAGCAAGAGGCAGCAAACCTGGAGGCCACTGCTGTGGCCGCTCTTCAGGCAGTCTTCTGGTTGGATCTGTGATCATTCACAGTTTCTAAGGTTGCCGCCTCCTCAGGTGCGATCATCCTTGGAGAGAACTCGCTGAAGGCTGTGCTAGTCTGGAGGTAGGGCTATCTCCTACGTAGCCCACCAGACGGCAAACCTGTGGGCAAATCTGGTGCTGAAGAGGAGGGACACTGTCCTGAATTGATCTCCAGGTCTGTAGGTCCCGAGTCGGCATTGGCCCATAGGAACAGACCTTTGCTGGGTTATGCCTCTCTCATCCCCAGAGAGTTGGTAGATGCTGTGGTGGACAAGAGACACGCTGAAGACAACAGCTGCTTTGTTCACCAGCCGTGGTTAAGATCTAGGTCTTTGTGACAACCACTGCGGCCCGACCTCGGTCAGGCCAGCACTCCGCCCATAAGAAGACCCAGACTTCAAGGATGCTCACGGAACATGCCCAGCCTCCTCCTTCCTGTGCCAAGAAAGGTGTGCATCACATCCCTTTCAACCCTCTTTCCAGTCAGGAAAAGGGGGCAAAGATAAGGAGAAGAAAGGAGGGCGCTAAGGATGGCATTCCCTTCCAGCTGCTGCCATTGGTGGGCCGATGCCTGTCGAGCCTTTGGGCAACATGGCAGTGACATGGAGCCAAGACCTGGGTAGTGGATGAATTTTTGGGAGGGATATCACTTCCTTTAAGTCTCGGCCACTCCTCACCAACAACCCGGTCCATCTTCCTTAACCACGCTCCTGCTCACAAGGATCTCGCACTCGAGGAGGAGGTGCAACTGATGCTGAAGAAGGGCGCTGTAGAAGTTGTGTTGGATTGGTCCCCAGGCTTTTACAGCTGCATCTTTCATGTAGAGAAAGCTCAAGGGTTGGAGACCGGTCATAGACTCCTCTCCTTGAACCAATCTATTCACCAGACTCGGTTCACGATGGAAACAGCACACTTGGTGCTCACCCCCATTCAGGGAGAACGACTTCATGCTCATGGTGGACTTGAAGGACGTGTATTTCCAAATACCCATCCATCTGTCCTCTTGCAAATAAGTACCTTTGCTTTATCCTCGGGAAAGTGTTGTTCTGTGTCTGTGCGCCTATGTTTCTGGCTCTCACCACTCCCCAGGTGTTCATGTGAATGTTTACCATTGTGTCAGTTTGGGCCCATTTGCACGGGATATGCTCTTTGAGGTATCTTGATGACTGCTCTATCCTACAGTTCTGCACCTGCAGTTGCTGGTTAAGGACAGGACTGGCTTCTCTGCTCTGCTACAGCCTAGGGGGGTCAAAGTAAACTCAAGAAGTCTGATCTCACCCCAAGCAGAGTGATAAAGTACCTGGGCATACTTATAGATAAGGTATGGCAAGTCTTTCCCCTTGACTCTCATCAGCAGGTTCAGGAGGCAGTGCAGCTGTTCCTGTCTCGACAGGAGCAGCCAGCCCAACAATGGCAAGTCGCCACCAGTCACCTGTCGTCGTGGAGAAGCTGGTCCTTCATGGCAGCTTCACCTTCATTCTCTCTCCAGTGGAGAACGAAGAGTGCCATCCCAGTCTTGGGATCCCCAGTCCTTTCCCATCTTCTCTCTAGAGGAAGTGAGAGGACAGACTGGTGGATGGACAACAGGAACCTCTTAGTAGGAGTATCCCTGCATACTCCTCCCTCCCAACATGCTTCTGTTCTCAGATGCATCAACCGAGGGATGGGCACGCACATGGAGGAGTTACTGACTTTTGGGGTGTGGAAAGAAATGACAAGCACCTTCACATCAACATCTGGAACTTAAGGAGGCCTTCATAGGCCCCCAAGAGTTTCAGGATTGAGCGATGGGACGCTCAGTGGTGTTGATGAGCAACAGCACCGCAGTGGTGGCATATGTCAACAAGCAGGGGGGTCTTGTATCCTTCCCGCTGCATCAGTTGACATTGCAGGTGCACAAGTGGGTGGTAGCTACTTGATAGAGTTGTCAGCCAGATATATCTCCAGGCAAGAAGAATGTAGTGGCAGACAAACTCGGCCACCAGAATCAATTGATAGGAACAGAGTGGTCCCTTCACTCAACATCATGGAGAGGTTGTTTGAGCTGTAGGGGCTTCCTGCCATCAATCTATTTGCCACCCAGCACAACAGAAAGCTTCAAGTCTTCTGCTCCATTGTACCAGACCCATGGGCCGCTGTGGAGGACTATCTCCAACAATCCCATGGACAACCTTAAGCATTTACTTCCTCCGCTTTTGTCTGATCTAATAAGCAGGTGATCAGTAGGTGTTGATCACCCCGAATTTCAGAATGATTCTGGTGGTCTTCAAACATGCAGGCCGCTTGGTATCAGGACCTGCTAGCTCATGTCCAAGGCACTGAGAGATTTCCTCCCTGGCACAACCTCCTGTGTCAACCACACGTAGAGCGGTTCCATCAGGCATTGCAGTCCCTGTCTCTTCACGGCTGGAGACTATCCAGCATCTCTTCACAAGTTTGCCACACAGCAACAGAGATGGCTGGATATCCTGCACAGCCCTGCAACGGTACACCAGGGCAATGTGGGCCATCTTGTGTGGTGTGTGTCAGAAGCCTCTCCGCTTTCAGCTGTGAAAGGCTATAGGGGCTGCACTTGGCCTAGTCTTGCACCTGAAAGGTGTAGACATCTCTTCATTGGAGATTTCACTACTGATGAGAAGCTTTGAAAGGTCTTGCCCTCCCAGGGACCTCATTCTGCATGGATGTGACTCTAGTTTTGAGGAGCCTGACTTGTGCACCATACTGAACCTTATGAGAGCCAGACAGGATATGACTCAAGACTGTCTTTCCTTGCCCTAGCATCATGTAGAGAGTAGGCGTAACTTCATGGACTTTCCTTCAGTTTTAAATACTCAAGGGGATGAGTTACGCTTGACTTTGTCCCTGATTTTGTTGCGGTAACTCTAAACTCATTGGTCCCTGACGATCCCCTCCCTAGAGGACTTTGTTGATAATGATCCAGACGAGATGATACTTTTGTTCCTAGAGAGCACTGCGGTACTATCTAAAGAGATTCTCGACATGTCCAAAGAAGTGTCCAAGAACACGATTGACACACACAAACTGCCGCTTTCTCCATGATGATCAGGAGGCACTCTGCAGCTGGCGAAGGCGAAATGGTACCTTCCACCCAGAGAGCTTCATGAAGTCAGGGACATTGGTCCAACCTTCTGCATCTCGGAAGAATCTGCTGTCCCCTAGGTACTGAAAGCAGCAGTGGTCTCGACAGACCACCTTTGCATCGTTCTACCTTTGGGATGTTGCTCACAAGTCCTTGGACACTTTCCTTGGGACCTGTGGTGGCTGCTCAACAAGTTGTGTAGCTTACCTGGCTCCTCTAAAAAGGACAGGTATCCACCTAGCACCTTACAGTTCTATAATCACTTATGGCTTCAGAAATTTATTTCCTGATGAATGGCATAAAGCTACTGGTATTCCTATCCCCAAAACTTGAAAGGATCCCAGTAATGTAAACAATTACAGACCAGTTTCTTTAACAGGTTGTTTATGCAAATTACTAGAGAAAATGGTAAATGCTGACAAACATGACAAATTTGAAAATAAAATTTGACTCCCAATCAATTCGAGTCTGATATGCAGATATCGTGGGTTCTCCTTTAACTTATGAACCACATACAAGAGGATTTGGATGAAACAAATTCCCATAGCTGCTCCTTTTGACATTGATAAATATGATACTACATACTACGCCAGAATATGCAATATTAAAACTTTACATAAAAACGACATCCGTGGACATTTACCCGTTTATCCAAAACTTTCTGACCGTCTTTGCACCAGTGAAGGTGGTGATGTATTGTCATTACATTTCCGCGAAATGGTGTTCTAATGTCGTCCTTGGTAGCACACTGTTTACTTTAGCAATAAATGATATCATTAAAAACCTACCTATTAGATTAAAATTAATTTATATATGGACGATTTTGCCATATATTCATCTCAAATCAAAACATGCAAGACAAATCATTAATAAAGCATGACAGTAGATGGTGGAGGCCTCATCTGTGAGCTTTAAGATTTCCATAGATAAAACTCAAACCAATGTTTCTCAAATGAAGTATGGAAAAAGTGAAAAATAGATTTAAAAATAAGAAACCATGAATTATTGCCAAGTGGCCAAACAGAAGTTTTTGGGATTAGTATTTGGTGCACAATTATCATAATTGGAAAGCCACATAGCATACATGGTCAAAATATAAAGTATATGAGAGCATTAAATCTATCTAATTAAAAGTATTGAACACTACTAAGAAATTTGATAGACTTACACTTGCTGTATATGAAGCAGCAGTGTGCATATTCTATGCTGATTATGGAAGTAAATATATGGCTGGCATCAGACTGCATGGCAGCACAGAAATGTTAGACCCAGTTCATAATGAAGGCCTTAGAATATGTTAGGAGCCTTTAGATCATCACAAAGTTATCTCTACAAGTTGAGTGATGAAATAGTAACAATAAAGAGTGCTCTTAGAATTCAGACAAAATTATCCTCCAACCAAGAATTATTTGGATTAAGAGATATATTTGTAAATGATCATCACCTCCTTTTCCAATTAGAGCTGAAAGATTGTTTGAGTTGCTGAATATAAATATACAATTACCTTTAATATAAAATTACATAACTTCCTTCAACAGTGAATAAAATGAGAACTTGTACACACTCGAAATATTTATCAAAAAGTTATTTACCTCTCCAGAACACCATAGACAGCATACAGTAGAACATATATTTTGAGTCCCTGGCTGCCGAATATACACCCATGGACCTAAGTCACAGTGCAGAGTATGATATGCTGCAGTGTCCCAGGAGCAAAACATATCAGTTCTCTCTGCAGAAAATGCTTCAGTATTTACAGCTGAGTTATGTAATAGCATCAGTCATAAAATAATTAAAGCCTCATTTAATAATTTTGTGATTTATAAGCGACTCAGAAGCACTATAGAAGCCATTCAGGTTTACAATCAAAATTGTGTTGTGCAACAAATTAAGTTTTCACTCGATGATTGTGTAATAATTGGAAAAAATATATTGAATTATATGTTGGTTCCCTGTATGTAGATTACAGAAATGAAGAAGCTGATAAAGCAGCTAAAGCAGTCACATGACAAGAGCAAATATAAATATCCCTATTAGTGACTTTGCAGATATAAATACTGTATAAGAACACTCATTGTAAATAAAGGATAAATATATAGATAAGAACCTGAATATAAATTGAAACAGATAAAATCCTGCATTAGAAAATGGAGGTTCATCATACCAGAGAGACAGACTTGTGCAAGTAATTTGTGGCCTGCGTCAGATAGTCTATACTGTACTTGTTGACACATGGACCACTTAATAGGCAGCCCACAGCCCTGCTCCTGAGCGCTCAGAGTGTAAGGTGACCAATAGTCATACATGTATTGTGTGATATCAAGTACGACCAGCAACAACTGTCAACCTTTGGAAATAAATCAGTGAGAAATTTTATCAGAATCTTCATTATCAGTGGTTCAAATTTTGATGCTCGTGAAGATGTAATTTAGTTGATAAAATATAAATATAAGTAAATGATGAAAATACGAATCCTTGGGTCATTTAATGAATTTGAAAAACAAGATTTTAAAATGTTATTTAACTTATTCCAATCTTATTTTTCTCATGTATGTATGGATGCGTGAGTAAATATATTTATTATGTGCATGTGTTCAGTGTGAAGCATGTGCCTTTGTCTGATTTTTAGTTTAATTTTTACTCATTTGTCATCACACCTAATGAACTATTTGGTTCCAGAGCTGGGCCTCAGGCCTAGACCTTTGTATTTTATAGTAATCCTTCAGGCTAGCCCCTATGAGAGCTGAGAAGTCAGCTCAGTGGTCTGGATTGAAACTACCTTAATAATAATGCATCAACAATACAGTACCAGGGACAAAGGAAACACTTTATGGTAGTTGGTAGTGTGTTAATTTAACATAGTGTATAACAGAATTTACAGTAGATGCTGAGGATCTACAAAGAAATTGTATTCCTCAGTTTCTTGGGACCAAGGCACTAAAGGCATTAATAAATTTTATGTTGAAGTCAGATATTGCAGAGGGTATCCAAAGAGGATAATGTGCTGACAAACTCCTGTTAGATGTTTATATCTATTTTAAAGAAAGTACCTCATCTTTGGTGTAGCAGTTACTGTAGACTGTTGATTTTGCTGATGGTCAAATTTTTAGAAGTGCAAGTATTGTTTGCTTGCTTAGTAGTTATTTGCATAGAGAAGTTGCATGATGTCAAAGGAGGTAGACCATGGATGTTTGTGCTTCCTTTGCCTCAGAGTCACTGCTCACTTTACTCTTAGTACCAGTGCATTCTGTAGTACTAGGATCATTTACGCCAGATATTTGTCAAATTTGATCCAATTAGCTAAAGTGTTAGCCATGCAAATATCTTAGCAGTTGAAAAGAATAGCTGTTTACAACCTTGCATAACTTGATGCAGCAGCATATTGTGCAAATAAACTGACATAGTAACCTTGTACTTTACCACTCCTCGGCAGCTTGCATCAGAAATTCCACAGTAATTTACTCGTGGAAATTCACATTCTGAATCATCAGTAAAACCTCAAGTAGGAGTTTATCTAAAAGTAGATGAAGCCATCATCAGACCTTGCAAGTCATCTTACTGCCAGTATCTACCAGGCAAAGTGAACCAGTTCTGCTGTAACCAGTTGAAGTCTTTGATTTGCACTTCAGTGCCAGATGTTGTAAGAAGTCTTGTCTATAATGAAAGGCATTAGAGTTTTAATCCTACAGACTAAATGTAGAAGGCCCATTCAAGCTAAAACAGGTTTTAGCGGATAAACACTGTAACATGTGATGGAGTATGCAATGGACTCAAAGATAAGAGGGCTCTTTCCCTTATCTTACAGCTAAGCTGTACCCAGGTTATTTCCTTCGTCAAACCTGCTAGAAAAGGAAGTGATTATGCGCATGCGCAGTCTGCCATATTGTTGAAACAGATCGGCAAGAGACCAAGGAAGCCATTACTTTCTGTTGGTCAATGCAGGATGATCCCTCGTCCAAATCCCATGCCTTTTCTTCAGGGAAGTGGGTGGGTTTTGAGGACTCAACGGCGACTACCAAAAATAGGTTTTTCCTTTGTCAAAGCCAGTTTTTGATAGCGTAGTTGCTTGTTTCACCCTCAAGGGGCTTTAAAAAGAAATTGACAGGTGATGAAATGGCTTAAACTCTCAAATTTTAATCCCAACAACCCAATGAAAAAAACATTCCTGGTCCCAAGTCAAGCCACAAGTTTCAAGCCCCATTCTTTATTCCAAATACCCCTTAGGTTTTGGTAACAAAGAACAAGAAACTAAACACGAACTTATGTTTTAGGATATAGTTCTACAGTGACTTACCCATGCATGCTGAGTTTGGTTGCAGTATTGTTGCATCTTCCCCAGCGATACTCAGCATATAGGGTTAGGACTAACCATACCACCTACTGATACAGTGTAGTCAAATTTGTTTGAGCTTATGGTAATAATGTTTTAAGAATATTGTCTTTGGTGACCACCCTGTACATTTGGAGACTTCTTCGAAATAGATGTTTCTGAAGAAGGCCAACAACGTACTTACTTTCCAAATATCATGTGACCTAGGAAAGAAGTGTGGATTGCAGGAAAATCTGACCTTTTGGGATGCTTGCCATGGCCTCTAGGTAAACCTTAAGTGCTTGAACCTGGCATAATGTTTTGTCTGCCAAATTGAGTTTTCTTATCAGAATAGGGTATTCTCATTCTTGGCCAGGAATGATGGGCCAGGGGACAACAATAATTGATGGTCCACTGTTTGCATGATGTATCGTCCCTGTTTAAGCGAGCCCAGTTCACTAATGCAAGCTCCTGATGCTAATGAAACCGAGAAGATCACTTTTTGCAGCAAGTAAGTTGTGGTTGTATTGGATCCACTGAATTGAGGGGTTGACAGAAGTCTAAGGACCTTATTCAGGGACCAAGTAATTGGAAGCCTTTTGGGAATGGGCCTTTGTAGTGCAAAAGACTGGAGAAGGGAAGTGACAATTTCTATACAGTAAACCCCCCATATTCGCGGGGGATACATTCCAGACCTCCCCGCGAATAGTTAAAATCCACGAATACTTAGAGCCCCCCCTCTAAAAATGCTTATAACTGCCTATCTGGAAAGTTCAAATACCACATGTATACTTAAAGTATCATCCTACATCAAATATACCTTAAATTATTATCCTATTACTGTATTAATCTCTGAAATTGTATTATTAATATTATTTCAAAGTCACCTTAAATATTAGTATCCTTAAAAATATATACATACACCCTTCCAGAGAGAGAGAGAGAGAGAGAGAGAGAGAGAGAGAGAGAGAGAGAGACCACTACGACAAATTCAGCCAGCCTTGTACTGGCAGGGCAAAAGAGAGAGAGAGAGAATCTCTTTAATCTCTTGAGGAATGTTAATCCATTTCTCTTTACAAAATTTTTATGTTTGTTTTTTTCATCTAAAGATTTATTAACTTCACATTTCTGGGCTCGACCTGTGTCACCCAGTGAAATAATCCATTAGCATTGATTTCTGGGTCATAAGTATTGCTAAGTATACCAGAGAAAAAGCTAACCATAATGCCAGGGTTACGACCCCTGGATCGAACACCATTAGATGGTGTTGGTATACACAAGGGGTGAGTGGTTGCCACTACCACAGGTCTCTGTCCTTATAGATCTCTCCAATCTCAAAACCCCGAAAAGTGAGGGGCCGTTCTAAACCTCATCCTCCGCACCCAGCCAACCACCACCCCGGCCGCCATCTTATAAACATTCCAATTTAGCACACCTTTCAGATCACACCGTGTTTTTTCTTGGTGTTGTGTTTTTGGTTTTTTACTGATTCGACATGTCTTCCCACCCAGAATTCCCACCATCTAAGTTGAGTACCATTTCCTTTTGGTTTTTTATTACAGAGGCATATTATTTGACTGTTCGTATATTGTTTACCAGGTTAAATAGTGCTACGCAGCCGGGCGTGGGCTGTGTCTGCCTCTGCCATGCTTTGACCTCAGTCTTCGCATGTTATTAGCAGGAAGTTCTGCTAGTTTTTATCCATGCTCCATTCCATTGGAGCCTTATTTGTAGAAATTACCATTTCGCTGGTAGGAGGCTAGGGAGCCCGTATCTGACTGATCTAGGCTAGGGATGGAGGTATTCCCCTCCCTTTTTTCTGATCATAAATTTCTCCCTTTTCCCCTGGTTTCCTTCCTCCACCAGCAAGTTGGTACCTTCTAGATGGTGGTATTGTTATGCTCATGATCATAACTGATGTGTAAGAGGATGGATGACATGTCTATTCTTGGATTAGTTTATATGTGATTCGGCGTCAGAGGCGGCCATCTTGGGTATCCCCGCTTCCCGCATAACGGTTGTTGTTTGGCCCTCTGCCACTGAGTCATTTTTGTATTCATAAGTATATATTTTTAAGTATATAATTTTAAACTTCTCACATCGAATGGTCCCCTTTTTTATGTTAGTACTCTTGACGTCAGGTAGCTTTATTCGATTAGGGTTTAGCCTAGCCTGCTCGACCGCACCCGTGTCGGTTTCGGAGAGTTAGGCTGGACAGGATAGGCGCTTTTCACGATGCTCATGCTACCTAGCTCACCTGACCAGGCCGTTTTGAGGTTTTGGAGGGAGTTGTTAGGTTTGTGAGGGAGTTCCTCGTTCTCTCTTGGCCCACCTGACCAGGCCGTTAGGTTTTTGGACGGTGAGGTTAGGCTAGTGAGGAGTTACTCTTCCCCCTTAGCCCACCCTAACCAGGCCGTGAGGTCTTGGAGGGTGAGGTTAGAATAGTGAAGGGTCTCCTCAATTCATAGTCTTCCACCTGACCAGGCTGTCGGTTTTGGAGGTGTGGCCAGGTTATGCGAGGTTCCTCTTTCCCACCTGTAGCGCTCATCCTGGCCTTCCTGAACAAGCCAAGAAGTTTTGGTTTTGGAGGGTAGGCTGGGATCGAAGGTTGCACAGGTTATTTCGTGTATGTAGCCTAGTCCTTCTTTACCTGATCAGTTAGCTTTTGGCGAGCGACCTAGGCTTCTTCCTAGCAGAGGGAAACCGATCGCTTGCGTTTGGCACCCCGTGGGGAGTTTTCATTCGGCTTCCAGAGGGTGCTACCCACCCGTCTGGTCGCCGTTCACTGGGTTTCCGCCACTCTGCTACCTTTCCCTTATCAGGCGGTGTTTCATTTGCTCGCTTTCCACAGTTATAGCTGGAGCGTCGAACACTGTCCCAGGGATGCAATCATGAGTTCCGCTATGTTCAGTCTCCGCCAGGTTAGTCGGATCTTTCGTTGTTATCGTCCATGTTACCACTCCGGTGGGTATGGTTTTCGGTTAGTTGGCGCTTTCCACTATGTGGTTCCTGCCCTGGGCGATTGAGAGTTGGGGCATATGCGAACACTCCTTTCCGCCACCTTACGCCGTTTCCATAATATGTGACATAACGAGATTTCCGTGGCAAATCCCGGCGGAGTACCATAGCGCCAGACTATCTTAGAGTACTTTTGTTTACATGATTAGTAGTTGGCCATTCTGTAGCATAACCTATGTTTATTATTCTGTACTGCCAGATTCAATTCCGGCGTGTTTTACCTGATGACACGCATGTTTCATCACCCATAAATCTGTGTATTAGTTTTGTACTGCAGATTCAATTCCGGCGGGTTTTGCCTGATGACACGCATGTTTCATCACCCATAATCTATGTTAGGTAGCCTATTACCGCGGACCTACTCAGCGGCCTTGCCTTGACATTACTCATATACCGCCATTCCACTTACAGATGGTACGCTGTCAGGAGCCAGGGTGCACAGTGGTTCTCCAACAACCCTGTGGACACGAGGTGTACCAGTTGCACCCCAGCTGCTCGGTCCACGTTGGGGACCTGATCGTCTGGCACCCAGATGGCTGTGAAGTCTGCTACGCTCTGTACGAGCTAGTGGTGGATGAGTCGGTAAGTTTTAAGAGACCGCTAACCTTTAGTCTCTTTTTGACTTCAGTGATTTATATAGACCTATACGGGTAATTGGAGAATATTCTAAGTAAATCCTGCCCTTTCTTACAGTCTGACCGGATCATCCGTGACTCTTCGCTGTCGACCCTGAAGATCTGGGTCGGCGGATTTGGGAGGAACGTTGCGTCTGGCAAACCTTACGTCCTGTCGGAGGAGATTTGCAATCTCCTCTACCCCGGAGCCCGGATCTCTGCTGCAGCCGGGCGGAATTGGCGCCCCTATCATCGAGAGGATCCGGGAAGAGACGCAACCCTCCCAAGAAGACAACCTGTGCGGAGAGGTGACGGAAGAGGTGGCGGCTATCAACATCCACCTCGAACCGATGAGCGTGGACTTGGACCACCAGGTAGAAGGTAAGGTGGTAAGTGAGGCAGGGGGAGAGAGTTTTGGCAGTCCCCGTTTTGGTTCTCCTTCTTCTTCGTCTTCTTCCTTTCAAGGGTTTCCTAAACCAGCTATCCTTGAGGACAGATCTAGGTCCGTTGTCCCCAAGGTGAAATCCTTGAAAAAGAAGGACTTACCAAAGTCCTCTAGACCTCAGAGGTCTAATCCGTCAGCTCCCTTAAGGTCATCACTGGCTCTTAAACCAGTGGCGTCCACTAGTAAGGCTACTCCCCCGTCCAAAATGTCGAGATCCAGGGTGTCCAAGGCTAATCCTCCACAGCCTAACTTTGACCCTGAGGCCTTTGCCGAACTTCTGATGCAAGTTGGACTCTAGGTTGAAGCTAAGATTCAAGACCTATCTTCCCAGCTTGCTTCAAGCTTGGAGACCTCTGGTCAGTCAGTGCTGTCATTGGCACAAAGGATGCAGGCCCAGGAAGCTTGCTCTCGGATTTATCCAATCCGGAGCAGTACAGCACTCTCATGTTGTTCCGGATGCCTCCAGACTGCCCCCTTTGATAAGGGGGAACCCGTGGCGGCTGGCTCTTCACGCCCCTGCATAATGATACCCTGACCATCGAGGGCTTGGGCACTCGTCGTCTGGAAGAACTGGAGTTCTTTCCACCCGACCTGGTGCCTCCCTACCCAGGCTATGCCAGGCTAACAGAGGAAGACTGGATTAGATCAGACAAGGTCCCGAAGGAAACAGTTATCTTTCCCAGGGACCAAGCCCAATCCACCCTGATGCGCGCTCTCACTGACTGGGAGTGTGAGAATACAAAGCTTACTCCCTTTAAAGGGACTTTTACGATGTTTGCGGTAGGTGACTCCATCCCTACCCCCTGCACAACTAACGTCGCAGTGTTGACTAGTCAGGCGGGAATAGAGGGCAAACCGCTGCCTCAACTCCGGGAGACAGATCCCACCTCCCTTCTTTTCCCCGGGGATTCGGAATTCTGGTCGAGAGCTCTGGCTACGTTCACGGTGGGTAAACTCGACCCCGAGTGTGCCTCCACCCTGTTCAGTGAACAGCTTCCCAGGATTCCGGAGGCCCTTCTGAAGGCGGAGTTTGAGGCTAAGTGCAGGTTGAATCGCTCCCTGCATTCCATCACCATTACAGAGGTAACAGCATTAACTTACGCTGACGAACCTCTGTTCCAGGTCTTGACGAAATCACGGTTAGCGTCATTTCAGTCGGACCTGTATGACTTTGTAGTAGCGAGACAAAACTGCAGGAAGCATATCTTCACAGACGCCACTATCAGACATGAGCCCAATAGACTCATGAAGAGTTCTATCTGGGGACCTAACATCTTTCCTGAGGATGAGGTCAATAATGTTCTAGCGGAGGCAACCAGAGCAAATCAAAGTCTTCGCCTCCCGCTGGGGTCTCCCTTTAAAAGGAAATCCACCGAGACCTCCGGACCTCAATCCAGGGAAAAGAAGAGGTTCAGGAGATATAGGAAACCCCAGGCTCAAACTATGCTTCAGGCTGTACCGGTCTCTCAGATCGGACAGCCTTCCACTTCCAAAGCTCAGCCTCAGCAGCAGTTCGTACTGATGCAGCCGGCTCAACAAACCCCTGCTCTGCCAGCCTTCAGAGCGTCCCCCAGCCTTCAACGCCGTTTAGGGCGTTTTGAGGCTACAACAGGCATGCGAGGGGAGCAGAGCCAGAGCTGCCTACAGAGGTAGGGGCTTCAACTAGACTCTCTCCCGTGGAAGAGGAGGCCGAGGAGGCAGAGGAAGTAAGTCCTCTTCCATCCAATGAGTCTCCTCAGGTAGGCGGCGGTTATATCTCTTCCGGGACCATTGGACCTTCAGTCCGTGGGCCCACAGCATAGTTTCAAAGGTCTGGGATGGAGCTGGAGCAGAGGGCCTCCTCCACCAGTCAGATTCCATCAACCTCCATCCAAAGACTTACTGACTTTGTAAAGACCTTCTTCAAAAGAAGGCAATAAAGAAAGTGAGACACCTGAAATTTCAGGGCCGTCTGTTCAGTGTCCCAAAGAAAGACTCAATCCAGCAAAGAGTAATTCTAGACTTGTCGTCTCAACTTATACATTCACTGCGACAAGTTTCGCATGCTTACAATCGCAGGTGCGAACCCTACTTCCCGTGGGGCCGTCACCACCTCTATAGATCTTTCAGACGCATATTATCACGTCCCGATTGCGAGAAACTTCTCTCCTTACCTAGGGTTCAGACTAGGGAAACAAGCATACTCGTTCAGAGTCATGCCATTCGGGCTCAACATAGCACCCAGGATTTTTACCAAACTGGCAGAGACAGTAGTTCAACAGCTACGGGCCCAAGGGATTATGTTAGCCGCATACCTGGACGATTGGATAATTTGGGCATCCAACGCCAAGGAATGTCGAAAAGCAACATTCATAGTGATTAGCTTCCTGGATTCCTTAGGTTTTCAAATAAACAGGAAGAAATCCCGTCTAATTCCGGAGGCTCAGTTTCAGTGGTTAGGAATCCAATGGGATCTAAACACACACAAACTGTCACTTCCGACAGCCAAAAGGAGGGAAATAGCCAAAGCTACCAGGCAGTTCCTCAAAAACAAAAGAGCCTCTCGTCGTACCCAGGAAAGAGTCCGGGGTTCTCTTCAGTTCACATCAGTGACAGATTTGCTGCTGAAAGCCAAACTGAAGGATATAAACACAGTATGGCGGAGACGAGCCAACAGCAGGAACAGAGACAAAATGTCTCTAATTCCGCCGGTGTTGAGGAAGAGGCTTCGACCGTGGTCAACAGTCAAGAGTTTGTCAAGGTCAGTGCCTCTCCAATTTCCCCCCCCATCATTAGTGATCCATACGGATGCTTCCCTGAGCGGGTGGGGAGGATACTCCCAACACAAGAAAGTTCAAGGAACGTGGTCAACTGTATTCCGCCAGTTCCATATCAACATTCTAGAAGCAATGGCAGTATTTCTAACACTAAAGAAGCTACGTCCAACCAGATATGAATCTCCAGGTGGACCTGTTTGCCACAGAGAGCAACCACAAGCTTCCGTGTTACGTTGCTCCCAATCTAGACCCTCTAGCTCACTCCACGGATGCGATGTCAATAGACTGGAACAGGTGGCAAAGGATCTATCTGTTTCCACCAATAAACCTATTAATGAAAGTTCTGCACAAACTCAGATCATTCAAAGGTCAAGTAGCACTTGTAGCACCCAACTGGCTGAAGAGCAATTGGTTTCCTCTTCTTCTAGAGTTGAAACTCCGGCGCAAACAAATCCCCAGTCCAAGATTGACACAAGTAGTACAAACTCGGAGTGTGTCAGCTTCCTCAAGAATTCTGAATGCCCTAGCTTTATGGACTTCATGAAGTTTGCAGCTCAGAAAGACGCTAACATTGATCCTATTAATACACTGTTCATAGAATCAGACAAGAGGGAATCTACTCTCAGACAATATGACTCAGCAGTTAAAAAGTTAGCATTATTTTTGAGGGAATCTGAAGCTCAGGAAATGACCACGAACCTAGCAATCTCTTTCTTCAGATCATTACTTGAGAAAGGACTGGCCTCTAGTACTATTACTACAGCAAAATCTGCTTTAAGAAAAATATTTTTACATGGCTTCAATATTAACCTTACAGACTCATATTTTTCGTCAATTCCTAAAGCATGCACTCGTCTTAGACCAGCAACCCGTCCACACACGGTTTCCTGGTTCTTAAATGACGTACTTAAATTAGCATCAGACACTGATAATGAATTATGTTCATACTCGAGTCTGTTAAGGAAAATGCTATTTCTAGTAAGTCTAGCCTCAGGGGCTAGAATTTCTGAACTGTCTGCTCTCTCTAGAGAACCGAACCATGTTGATTTCCTCCTGTCAGGAGAAGTTCTGTTGTCTCCGGATCTCAAGTTTCTAGCAAAGAATGATCATCCACAAAATAACATTAATTAACACTTTAAAAGCTTATTTAAATAGAACTTCTAATAGAATGTCTGGCCCTCTTTTTGTTAGGGAAAACGGAGGAACCATTTCCTTAAAGGCCATCAGGCAACAAATACTGTATTTCATAAAGCAAGCAAACCCGGATTCAGTACCTAGGGTACATGATATTCGGGCGGTGGCCACCTCAGCTAATTATTTTCATAATATGAATTTTGATGACCTTAAAAAGTATACGGGCTGGAAATCACCAACAGTGTTCAAACGCCACTATCTTAAGTCTCTAGAGGCCCTTAAATACTCCACAGTGGCTGCAGGAAGTATTGTTCCCCCAGCCCTAGACTAGTTTATGTAACCTTAGTTTATCCTATTGTTTATTTCTCTCTCACCTACCTGCCTCGTTTACTTGCCTTGCCCTCTAACCTTTAGGTCAGGCCTGCTTCACAGCCTGACTCCTGGCCGTTTCATGGATTTCCTGTTGTAATCTTTTGTTAGCCTTAAGTGTCTTGGTGTTAATTATTTTATGATTTAGACTGTGTGCCCTATAATGTTAATTATGTTTTTATTATAAATGTTTTGGGTAATTAAAACACAGTAATTTTCTCATAGTTTTATTTAGCTCCATTAAGGTAATTCTTAGAGGACTCCACGAAGCTTTTGTATGGCTGATTCTCTGTCACGATTTTCACTGGGTGACACAGGTCGAGCCCAGAAAATGGATTTTGACAAAGGAAAATCTATTTCTGGGGAAGACCTGTGTCACCCAGTGACCCATCCCTGTACTTCCTTTTTCCCTCCCGAGTGGTATACCAAACTTGGGAGGTGCTAATTTGGGATGTTTATAAGATGGCGGCCGGGGTGGTGGTTAGCTGGGTGCGGAGGATGAGGTTTAGAATGGCCCCTCACTTTTTGGGGTTTTGAGATTGGAGAGATCTATAAGGATGGAGACCTGTGGTAGTGGCAACCACTCACCCCTTGTGTATACCGACACCATCTAATGGCATTCGATCCAGGGGTCGTAACCCTGGCATTATGGTTAGCTTTTTCTCTGGTATACTTAGCAATACTTATACCTAGAAATCAGTGCTACTGGATTATTTCACTGGGTGACACAGGTCTTCCCCCAGAAATAGATTTTTCCTTTGTCAAAATCCCTTTTTTAAAACATTATGAACACACGCACACATGCACAAACAGTGCATGTGTGTTAATACCAGTTGGTTAAAGAGACTCAAATTAGCTGTATCTTTTTCTGAGAGAGAGAGAGAGAGAGAGAGAGAGAGAGAGAGAGAGAGAGAGAGAGAGGGGCTGAACTAAGTATTTATTTGTCTATCAATTTATTTCTCACATTCTACCCTTTGGCGAGAGAGAGAGAGAGAGAGAGAGAGAGAGAGGAAGGAAGAAAAATATATTGTAATTACAGTATATTATTATTATTATATTGTTATTATTATTTGAAAATTAGTACTTATTATTAGGTAAATCATTTATTTATCATACAAAACAACTAACATACAATAAAAATTCTATCTTTTCCTGAGAGAGAGAGAGAGAGAGAGAGAGAGAGAGATTTTTCAGTATATCCTTCGTAAGTCGGCAACACTGACCCACTAAGTCAGCAACACTGACCACTCAACCCTTGCTGTCAGGTTACTTGACATATCCGACAGGGTCACCCTCCCCCCCTCTCTCCAAGTCTTAAGCAAAAGATTAGGGGTCAATATGTATTCCTTTAAAATTTTACATATTTTATTAATTTATAAACTAAAATCATACTAATTCACAATAATATTTTTTTTAATGAATTGATATTGCTGTTTACATTTCAATATTAATATTTGAAAATTAGTAAATCATTTATTTATATACAAAACAAATAAATATACATCTCAGTAAGGGAGAGAGAGAGAGAGAGAGAGAGAATTATTATTTTTATTATTTGTTTTTATTTAATCTTCTTAAACTAAATATTTGAAAATTAGTATTGTAAATCATTATTTTATCATAAAATATATATGTAGACACAGTACAGTATTTAGTCACAAAAACAATATGAAAATACAGAATATTGCTTTATGAAAAAATCCGTGAATGGGTGAGTTTCCCACGAATAATTTATAGATAGGTTCCACAGAAAATTCAGCGAATCGCTGAGTCTGAGAATTGTGAGAAGGCAAATATCAGGGGTTTACTGTACTAGAGTCAATGCCGAATCCATAAAACAAGGCCATAAAACAAGGGTTCCATTAATGCTGCCTTATATGCCATGATTGTTGTGACAGCAAGGCGTTTGTCTTCAAAAAGGTTCATGAGAAAATTTAAGTGTTTCTCTAGAGATCTCAACTGGGCTCTCAGCATTGTTATAATCTAACCATATTTTCCATATGGACTGGTATTGTCGAATAGATAATGTCCGTAGTTTTTGCACTAGGTACCTAGCAATATTGGGTGAGTAATTTTCACGGTAGACAATATTTAAAAAATCCAGACATGAAGGTCTCAGCTCAGAAAGGAGGATACGTAGACAACTTTCCCTCCTACTTTCTGGGATAGAACAGCGGATGGTAGTGAAATTGTAGAGGGGGAAGAGATTAGAGGGGGTTATATATGGCAGCGTGTCTAGGTTGTGAAGAAGGGTACTATGGCGAAACTGGCAAATCATGTAAAGAGCGAAGCAAACAACATCTGCAGAACATAAGGCATTATAATCAGACGTAGGCAGTTGCCAAACACTGTTGGGAAAATGATCATAAAATATACTGGGAAAATGTGAGTTTTCTGTACAGGAACACCAACAAAACGGCTAGACTGGTTGTAGAGAACGCCTTCATAACTTGCGCCAACAACACAATGGCAGGGAACACTGAAAACGGCTTTGAAGACAGCATATCTAGAAAAACCGTATACTCCACAGTAGGAAGGAAACGAAGGAAAAATGCAAGAGAACACATGGAAAACGGACACCTGGAAGAAGAAGGGAGCAGAGAAAGACTAAGATCACGTGAGGGTGGGGGTCTACAGGAGGAGCTAGGCAATTATAGGATTAAACGTACCCAGAACACAGATATAAATACAGCTGGACTATGCGTCTGCTCATTGTACAGATACTTGATAATGTGGACTGTTTGTCCAAGAAAGCTTGTAACTTTTCTGAATAAATACTCCATTGGATACTATCCAGTTTGAATGAGGTCCTTTTAGTAATATATATATGTGTATATGTATATATATATATATATATATATATATATATATATATATATATATATATATATATATATATATATATATATATATATATATATATATTATGCGATGCAGTTTTTCTTTGTATTGTTGCACCACATATGAATGACCGTGTCTGTTGACTTTCACTTGATAGTAACGCAGGGGACTCGGTAAGTTAGGTTGAAATTGTCCATTAATATTTTTTTGTTTTCAGGAGGGGGTAAGTATTCACGGGCACGGTTTTTCATAAGTTTAATCTTAACCTAACTATTTCACACGGCCAGCCACACTGGACTTAGAAATTTCTTGATGTTAAGAGAGGAGCGAGTGACACAATCCTACCCAATTTGGTTTTCAAGTAACTCTGGCTAAAAATTGATCAGAATGAACTCTGGACCTATGTTGAATAAAACTCCGCCTCCTTGAGGACGTCTACTTTACTCTTAATGGTTCAATCTTAACTCCCACTTTTTGCAAGGACAAATCAGGTCAATTTTGCTGACCTTTTCACTTCTTAGTCTATCCTCTAACTCCTCCTTCCTTTCCCACATCTTGGAGGTTTGTTATGGTTAGTCTTCAATTTACTTGGTCCCATGGCTCATCATTTTAAACTATCAACATCGTCTCTCTCTCTCTCTCTCTCTCTCTTTCATAATCCCGATCAGTGAATCTCATACTTATTCACTGCATAACATCACTCGGTCACCTACCTGCATTGACTACAATGCAAGTAGATAACCAACTCAACTTGACCATAGTCAATTACTTCAATTTCAATAATTTCTAATAGTCAATTACTTCAATTTCAATAATTTCTATCAACAAGCAATAAATGCAAGAAATATCATAATGCATCATAGTGCTAACACAAACAATATAAGCATGAATTATATATCAAATACTCAAACTAAATGCAGAAAATTATGGCAAAGTAAATATATCAAATGCCTATTACTCTCTGGTTATCAATCATAAATTGTAAAAATAAAAAAATCAATCATCAAATGTTCAAGTGCAAGTCAATGGTAAACGCTATCACTCTCTAGGAAGGATTCTGTCCATCATGTCCTTGATTATGGTAAGCTTATTCAGTATCAATTTCCTGACAATCATAAAAGAAATGAAAGCAAACAGTACCAAAAGAATGACATTTATGAATGACATAATAGGAGAAATCTCGGTCTTATATGTATGAAAGAAAGTATGAACCTCTTCTAGCTTTGTGAATGTCTCCAATTCCAGTTCTGAAAGTTGAAATTCGTTAATAACTGCAAACTGATGTACACTTTTACTGAAATTCAAACTGTACGTCGTGAAAACTGTTGGTTTGTAATACAAATTATGTAAAATGACCAGTTCACAAGCAGATGAAAATGAGTGTACGTTAATGAAAACTACTTCTGTTTTGTTTGACTTACAGTCAATCTTAGCATTCAATCTGTTTGCTGAGAACACAAAAATTTCATCATCAATGATTTGAGCCTTGAAAGTTTCTGTAAACGGTATATATTTACAATGGTTCTTACCATTCTTGTTGTTTACAAGATCATCTAAGCAATGAAGAGCACTCAATGGTTCATAGAAATTCACAATGTTACAAACATATACACCATCATTAAGCATGACACATTCCCTGAATTTATGTTCGGGAATTTCAGTCACTAGGAACGAATCATGCTGCAAGGCAAAGTGTCGAACTGTTCCTTCTAGTACAATGGACTTATTATCTACTACCATTGGGAATGGATAGACTGACATCAATGAGTTGACGTCTGGATTGTTGAAAGGGATCACTAGTATGATTTGATTGGCTACCACTTTCACTGTTATCAGGCCATAATAGTCCACTATATTTTCTACTAGTGGCTTCAAGTGATTGTTCACAACACATTTCTGAATAATGGCTTCAATTTCACTAGGGGTTATCAGAAAAGGCGACAGCAGGTTTTACCTGCCATCATGATTGCATTGAGTAATTCCTTGTATTCCAGAAGGAAATTACTTGTTTCTATGAGCAGTTGCTCCATCATTTCTGTTTGATGGATTTTAGCAATTTCTGATGAAACATTATGGAGGGCACTATTCACAAATTCTTTCAGCACTGTGATCATTTTCTGATTTTGATTGACATTTCCTATTACTTTATTATAGACAGTGCCCTGCTCAGAAGCCCAATTTTCAAGTTGTGCCACTCTTTCCTTTAGCCTTTCAACATTACCATCGGTCGCCACTCCAAAGAGATTATGTAAAGCGACGCCTATAAAGGGTATGAGTGATCGCTTTACTACTTTCCTTGGCATAACACTATCGATGTCCCTCTGCAACTTGGAGAGCATGTCGTACAAATTTCTATCTTGGACACTTTGTAATCCTGCCTGTATCTGATTGCTCAGCTGGACTAACTGCTCTCTCTGATCGATAATGGAGTCCGTCTGGATCTTAACAATGGCTAGGTCCTGTATCATCTTAACCTTGCCATGCTCCTTGATGATGGCTCCCTTTCTTAGTTGTACGAGTGAGTTCACAATTTGACTCACTGCCAACCACCATACAATCCATTTGCTGAAATAATGTTATCAAGCAGTAAAAATCTTATCAACTACATTTGTTTACCATTGCACTTGCCATTGCCTTCTTCTCAAATTATACCTTGGGGTCATTGAAGATTCTATTTTATTATCTATCTTATCTTTATTGGACAAATCTTTTAACTGGGTAGACGACCAAGGTTCTGAATGAACTACTTTAATGTGGTTCCAATGTACAATGGATTCTTTCAAGGTAATTTCATGCATTAACTTGAATTTATTCAACTTCAAAACTTCTAAAACTCTATATGGACCTCGAAATTTTGGTGATACTTTAATATTAGGTCCTTCAAGAACATGATTGAGTACATAAACTTGTTGTCCTACCTTTAACGAGGGTATGGTGGATCTGTTATTGTAATACTTACTAGATTTTTATGTAACTCCTTTAATCTAGCCCTGGTGACTTTAACGGTCTCGCACGCACGTCTTGTCTTCCAAGCAATATAGTCCTCGTAGTTATACGTACGTCTGGGTGGTGCGGCATCATCCAAAAGTGAATTTGGCATTCTCTTTTGGTAGCCATACAATAGGAAATGAGGAGTTTCTCCTATTGATTCATTTACTGTGTTGTTTAGAGTAAATTGTATGTCTTCGAGAGTCAAGTCCCAGTCTTCAGTGCTAGGGGTTACCAATGTTTTCAGAACATCCTTTATCTTGCGATTTGTTCTTTCTACTGCTCCATTTGAGCTTGGCTTATATGCTGTTATTTGACATTTCTGTATTTCATAAAAGTCACACAATTTTGTTAGAATGTCACTAGTAAATTCAGCAGCATTGTCTGAGAGCAAAACTTGAGGACATGAATGTCTGGTTATAATTCTAGACTTAAAGGCTTCTGCCACCGTTGATGCTTCTCTGTTTCTAGTTGGAACAATTTCTACGTATCTGGTCAAATAGTCAATGAAAACTAAAATCTGTTTATTTCCTCTGATGGTGTTCGGGAATGGACCTAAGAAATCCATTGTGACTACTTGAAAAGGATTTAATTCTGAAGGATACATTTCCAGAGGAGCCTTGACGTTGACATTCCCCTTATGTATATTACATAGGGTACAATTCTGAACAAATCGAGTAGCATCTTCACTACATCGAGGCCAAAAATAGTTTCTAGTGATTGTTCTACATGTTTTCTTAATTCCAGGATGTCCTGATAACTTGTATGAATGGGTTAGTTCTAAAACGTCTTGTATTAGTGTATTAGGAATGTACAAACGTGAACAAGCATTTGGTTCGTCTGAAGTCTTGTACAATAACCCATCTATCAATTGAAACTCTGAATTTTCTCACCTTGCAAGAGGTTACCAATTACTTCCCTTATTCTAGAATCCTTTTGTTGTTCCTGACGAACTTTGTCTAAATCTAAGTCTGTGATTTGACAACTGAAGGCGAAATTATGAGTGGTAATTTGTTTCTCGTTCTCTTCTTGTGATCTAGATAAGGCGTCAGCTAATGTGTTATATCTACCAGGTATGTATCTAAATTCTGGGGCAAATTCTAATACGCTAATGAACCATCTATTGAACTTCATATTATTGGTAAAAGCCCTTTTCTTGAAAAGATCACAAATGGGTTTATGATCTGTAAGAACATTAATTTTATGTCCTAGCAAAATGTGTCTAAATTTCTGTAATCCCCAGACTAATGCCAAACATTCCCTTTCTGTTGTACTGTAATTTCTTTCAGCTGCATTCAAAACTCTACTGGCATAGTATACAGTCCTCATCCTTGTTTTATCCTTTTGCATCAAGATGGCACCCAGTCCTGTACTTGAAGCATCACAGGCTAAGTAGAATTCCTTCTCGAAGTCTGGATAAACTAGGATAGGATCTGTTATCAACATATCCTTTAGTGTTTTGAACGCTGCTTCCTGTTCATCTTTCCACTCATAGCTAGCATCTTTCCTAGTTAACTCAGTTAATGGTTTTGCTATGGTAGCAAATCCCTTTATGAAAGGTCGATAATATCCTACCATACCTAGGAATCTTCTTAGTGCCTTCAAATTTCTTGGGGCTGGATAGTCTACAATAGCCTTAATCTTTCCTTCTTGCATTTTCAAACCATGTTCACTGATAACATGTCCTAGATATTCTAGAGATTTCTTCAGAAACTGACATTTCTTAATTTTTACCTTTAAACCGGCCTTTCTGAGCCTATCTAATACTAATTCTATTGTCTTGAAATGACTCTCTACATCCTTACTAGCAATTATTACATCATCAAGATAAACCGATACGTCTTCAACATCTCCCAAGATTTGCAGCATTAAACGTACAAACGTTAAAGGAGCTGAAGTAAGACCAAACGGCATTACCTCAAATTGCAAATGTTCTTTATGAGTACTGAATGCCGTGAGATGCTTGGATTCTTCATCGAGAGGAACTTGCCAATATCCACTCAGTAAATCGAGGCTAGAAAAAACCTTGGCACCTCCTAATTGAGCTAGCATGTCACTAATGACTGGCATTGGCATTCGATCGGGGATGGTGTGGGAATTCAATTTACGGTAATCAATTACCATCCTCCATGTACCGTCTTTCTTTGGAACTAGCAGTAAAGGTGAATTATAAGGTGACTTAGAAGGTATTACAACTCCATCTTCCTTCATCTCTTCAACCATCTCGTCTACAATGGGTCTTTGACTTATTGGAAGTTTGTAGTTAGGTATATAAAAGGTCTAGCACCATCTTCTATGACTATTTTGTGCTGCAGGACATCTGTCCTTCCTAACTTATCTCCTGTTAGTGCTACAACACTCCTATATTTCTCTAATATCTGTATTAACCTGTCCCTACAATGAGGAAAATCTGTATTATTTACTTCCCCTTCTAATTTAACTCTTGTGTCAGCTACAGAGACAAATGCTTTTTCACTTAGGGTTAGTAAAGGGTTAGTAATCACAATTCCTTTACAGAATTCTATGCCGGCATGCAATTCTAGTCTCTTGTCAGAATAATTATACACATAAGTCGTACAATTTCCACCATTAAGTCTTACTAGGGAATTGTCCATTTTCACAAAGTCTGGTAAGTCTTCATTAACTAATAACACATCTGTATCACCTAGGTTTTTATCTGTTACAATTCTAAGACAAACCTTTGTCAGACCTTGTGGATGCAGTATAACGCTATTGTTTAATCTAAATCTTACAAGATTATCATCGGCAGTACTAACTAAGCAGATCTCTTCTGCATTCTGTGCATCGGCAGTGTAACAGACATCAGTATCATCTGAATTTTCATCTTGTAGTATCACAGAACCTATCTCTGTCATTTTTAGGTTGCCTAACAGCAACACCTCATTGAGATACTTCTCTTCCGTATCTTCTCTTATTATTAAGTGACTACAATCTATTAGCGTGTCAGGATCGTCAGGTTGGGAAAAAGAACTAAGTTCTTCGGAGGTATCTACTTGTCGTGCACTTGAGTTATCAGGTTCATACCTGCTATCTGAGAATTCCTCCTGAGTGGCTTCTAGGCTTTTAAAAGTAGTTTGTCTATCTTCTCCTATTTCTTCTATCATTGAATTTCTACACACTGTCCTACCCGGGTTAGCATTAACTTCTATTTCTATCTGTTGGATGTCTACTTCTTCAGATGAGGCTGTCTCAGGTAAAGTGATCAAGTTTATCTGAAACTGTTCCTCTTCTTCAAGAGAGCAAACATTTCCTCTATCAATTTCCTTGATAGTGATTCTTCCATTGCTACAATCTAGTGAAATTCCACATCTTTTCATAGCCTGGAAGGAAAATAGAGCTTGAGCTGGGAAATATTTCTCTTCCAACACCACAAACTCTTCCCTGTATTTCTTATTTAGAATTTCTATCTCTAAATTGACATTGCCTATAGCCCTTATTTGCTTTCCAGCGATCCCCTTTATGGTCCTATAGGATTCTCTCATTTGGGAAAGCTCACAACCTATATGTTTTATTAAAGTGCCTTTATCTATGATACTTACAGTACTGCCTGTATCCAACAATATGGAACTCAGTACACCTTCTAAGTGTACTTGTATGATAGGCAACTCTTCCTGACACGTATTAAAATTCTTTACAGAAAACACTATTTCATTACTTCGAGTAATGTCTGTTGGGGACACATCCTTATTCACTGTCACTATTTCTCTCTGTAAGGATGGACCTTTCTGCTGCACTCTCTGTGATTGTCACTGAGAATCCCCTTGATTTGGGTTACTGGGGGAGGTATTTTGATTATTAGGCTGAGTACTTTGGTTATTTTGAGACCCCTGAGAATTTCCCTGTTTGTTGTACCAACAGTTTTGGATCAAATGTCCTGTCTTATTGCAATTCGAACACCATTTGTTTCTTCTACAATTCTGGGTTGTATGGTTGTTATAACCACAATTTCCACAACTTTGTCTCTGCCTATTGAACTGTGGCCTATTATTCCCTGAATTTTGGCCTTGACTAGCTCCCCTCTGTCCAGGAGTCCTGTTATTTCCACTGTTATTTCCATTAGTTCCAGTGGTATTCCCATTGTTACCTCTATTTGGCGGCCTACCTTGATTGTTTCTATTTGATTGATTAAATCTCTATTGTTGTTCCCACCATTTCTATCAAACGAATTTCTATTTCCTGATACCTAGACCTAGCTTGCCCTGATTGGTTTCTATTGGACTGATTGCTATTATTTCTTGGGTTTCCACTAGCTACGGTTCCGTAAAATCTGCTCTACTACTTGATGAATTCTGTTTTACTTTCCTTTCTATGTACATCAAAGTTTGTACAATTCCATCATTTGGCTTCCTATCACAGTACTTCTTTAAGGCTACTCTTTCTTCCTTACCCAAAGCATCGTAGATTGGTCCTAAGGACATATATCTAAGTACCTTGGATATACTAGCTAAATCTGTTTCATCATCACCAAAGTCATCCTTCCTTCCAATAACAATTCCTACAGCTTTCATATCTGTCGTCACTCTATCTATAGCTTCTTCTACTCTAGTGGCTAAAACTAAGTGATTACCCTCATATTTCTGATGATGGAAAGTTCCTATGTTATACCATGGATCTTTCTGTGCTTCTGGTTGCCAAAATTGTAAGCACTGTTTCTTGAATTCGTTAAACAGAGTAATATTCCTAAAAAGTACTGAATGAAGAACTGTATGTGCATCACCATGTTCCATACTAACATACAAGAGTGCTTCATCTATTTTCTTTCTCTCATCTGTGATACCAGCAGCTGAAATTCTGCTTTCTGTGTCTGCTATCCATCGATTTACACCATATTCTTCTAATCTACTTTTATCTACATTACTTGGGTCTACCGTTCCACAAAATCTAGTGGCTTGGGTTATTACGTGGCTTGCGCCATGTTGGGATTTCTAGGTACAATGGAAGTTATTGGGTTAGTGGTTACAACTGAAGGGTTAGGCGCACTCGGTAAACTAAGTGGGGACCTTGACTACGAGAACGTCTGGGTCTAGTATTACTAGGATCAATTGGTCTAGAAAGTCGTTCAGGTACAGGTCTTAGGTTATATGGAGTCTGGTCTTCGCTTCTTGTCTGTTGCAGTCGGGAGATAACCACTGTCCAAAGTGTTATTCATATTAATTCATAAAATATTCAATGATTCCAAGAATGAAAAATTGAAAAAAATTAATTTGAGAATCAGGTACTTACTTCAATTGCATGTTTGCTGAGTTGACTGTATCCTCTATACAAAAAAATTCAAATTTTTCCTAACTCATTCCTTCATAGGACTCTCTCACAATCTGAAAAAGTCTGATATTAGTCTTATGTATACAATTGTTTGGGTTCCACTGCAAAATGCTGCGCCAAGTGTTTAACAATAAAATTTATTATGATAGAATTATTTAAACAGAATTGTCTCTATCACCAAGTGAACGAAAATTTCTATTTCAAAAAAATTTCTAAATATGAGAAAAAAATTATTTCCTTCTGTACAACAATAAGGAAAAATTCTTCAGAATATTATTCAAAAGAAAAATAATTTACTTAAATCATTTATGTTTTAAAAAAATTATTTGCGCACTGCAGGAAAAATAATTATATAAAATTTCACTCACACAAAAAAATTTAATTATTCACAGAGAAAAAAAAATTCTCTTGATAATTCCCGATACTAGGAATGAATGTTTACTATTCAATTAGCTTCGTGTCGCCTTGCACTTGAAGATCGCGCTGATTGCACTTGAGCGCAATTTGTCGTTAGCATCCAGTGATAATTCGGCACAGCTCGGCCGACTTCCAGTCCGTACTTGCTGAATTTGGCGAAGAAAAAATTTTGGAATCCCTTCCAAATTGTTGATTGAAGGCGTCACTTCCTTTCGAGGCGGTTATCAACGCGTTGACTTCTAAACTTTATCGCCGTTCCGAATTCTTCACTATCTTTCGTCGCCGTCATCCGCTCTCTCATTCGTCGCCGTCGTCGTCACTGCTCTGCTACCGCTACTTTTCGCTAAGTCTCCTTTTTAGCGACCAAAAATTTTGGGAATTTCGTGTATTTAAGTCCGTAGCGATAGAAAAGTTCACTGAACTGGACGTAGATATTAGCGACTTTCATACGTCCGCCAACACTGTTTGTTTTTCGTCTTCTCCGCTTCTGCGATCGGCGTAGTATAGGGCGAGTTGCTGATTCTTTCTTTCGTAAATTTCGTTTTTTTACAAAAATCACCGCTGTTCTATGCCGTGATTATTACTATGGTTCTTATTATGTTCATATATAATTATTAAACTGAATTTCTGGTTGATCTTATGCGAATGTTCGGAAGTTTCAAACTAGGCAGAGATTTACCGCTGTCAATTTTTCATTCCGATCGACGCAAAAAGATTCACTGCTTCTTGGAATATTTCGTTCTGCTTCGTTTCCCTTCTGCTACAGTGTTGATGTTGTATTGGTGTTTCTAGTGCTGAAGACCGTCTTGAGATTATTTGCGCTGTTAAATTGAGAGTTAGTTTTAGCGCCGTCACTGCTCAGTCTCTGTAAATTTCTCTAGGGCCGTGAACTTTAATGTTTTTCAAATGTGCGCTGGGCGAAATCCTCCGAAACTGCCACCAAATTTATTTTGTTATGCGATGCAGTTTTTCTTTGTATTGCGTTGCACCACATATGAATGACCGTGTCTGTTGACTTTCACTTGATAGTAACGCAGGGGACTCGGTAAGTTAGGTTGAAATTGTCCATTAATATTTTTTGTTTTCAGGAGGGGGTAAGTATTCACCGGGCACGGTTTTTCATAAGTTTAATCTTAACCTAACTATTTCACACGGCCAGCCACACTGGACTTAGAAATTTCTTGATGTTAAGAGAGGAGCGAGTGACACAATCCTACCCAATTTGGTTTTCAAGTAACTCTGGCTAAAAATTGATCAGAATGAACTCTGGACCTATGTTGAATAAAACTCCGCCTCCTTGAGGACGTCTACTTTACTCTTAATGGTTCAATCTTAACTCCCACTTTTTGCAAGGACAAATCAGGTCAATTTTGCTGACCTTTTCACTTCTTAGTCTATCCTCTAACTCCTCCTTCCTTTCCCACATCTTGGAGGTTTGTTATGGTTAGTCTTCAATTTACTTGGTCCCATGGCTCATCATTTTAAACTATCAACATCGTCTCTCTCTCTCTCTCTCTCTCTCTCTTCATAATCCCGATCAGTGAATCTCATACTTATTCACTGCATAACATATAATATATATATATATATATATATATATATATATATATATATATATATATATATATATATATATATATATATATATATATATATATGCAGTGAATATTTCTCAGTGAAAAATACCACAAATGGGCGAATTTTCCACGAGTGATGGCTAGATATGTTCCACAGAGAAACCCACAAATGCGTGAGTCCGCGAACCATGAGAATGCGAATAATGGGGTTTACTGTATATATATATATATATATATATATATATAATATATATATATATATATATATATATATATATATATATATATATATATATATATATATATATATATATATATATATATATACATACACACAGGTTGACCATCACTAATCCGGCAATCAGTAATCCGGCACAAATTTCGGCTAGAGTTATTTCTAATGTTTCCACACTAATTTTCAAATTTCCCGGGTCGCTGCGCTAACTTGCTCGCCGGCTGCTTCGATTTGGTGGCGCTGTGTGCTGCATCGACAAACTGGAGGTGTTTATAAACGCAAGCATGCTTTTGCTGTTCCATTTTTTACATTTATTACTGTCTTTAAGAAATTTACGCTAAGGTAATATCGTATAGGCTATGTATACAGTAGCCTAGCCTACATTATACTGAACTCTATTCACATATTAACAGCATTATACAAACATCAACATAACGAATGTGCATCTTTTTCATGGATCTTTTAAAAAGTTATGCTTTACTACTGCATTGTATCCAATTGCATATATTCTCATATTGCTTTTGTATTATAAGTTGCGATCAGTGTTTTGTTTTGGAATCGATAACGCGGTGTTTATTTCGCCGCATTTAACTCAGTTCAGTGCGCTTTTCTTGCTTCTAGTAAGCGTAAATGAATATAGATACTTTATTTATTTGGAACAAGGATATTTTTCATTATACGAAGTGTTTTTAAGTCGAAATATAACTTAAATGCGTCTCGTTGTGAAATTAATATAGCTATTTTTTTCGTTGATATATGACGTTCGCGGGAATCGCGGCTGGCCGTTTTGGGGGCATGTTTGTTTTGTGTAAAAAAAATCAAGATGCCGTTCGCTATTTTCTCTTGATTTCATCATAATAACGAGCTTTACGTATTTATCTTTTATCGGCGTGAAAACAGCAGTAATTTGTATTCTTTCATGCCCAGTAGTTTTAAAATACATTCTCTCCAATTTTATTTACGGTCGAGTTTCATCCATGTTGCCGATGCACGATAATTTATAGTCATTAGCAGCTTGAACATTGTTTTCTTAGCTTAAGCTACAACTTGCAGCTTAAAGTTACTGAAGCAGTATATTTCCTTGCCGATCTTTTCTCCAAAGCGAATAAGGGTATAGTGTAAAAAATATATCAGTCCTATTGTACAGTACTTAACGTCACTTGTAACATAACGATAGTAATTGTTTGACTGTACGACAGTTGAAATACAAGCAAAACAGTTGTTATCCGATATGATTAGCAGCAAAACAACAGTTTCCCATTCGGTTGTTTATGGCTGTACGCATTTAAGCAAGAGTATAACGTTACTGACAATACTTTTATCATTCTCTTTTACTTTTTTAACTAGCAGATGGAATAAAGAGATGGAGGAAAAGAAGTTGGTCTATTGTAAGTTGGTCTCTCTCGCTGCCTGCGCCTAATCTAAAAATATAAATATTTCCTAAATATTTTCGTATTGGTATTAATTGTTAACCCCAACGTAAACTCGAAATATTGTAATTTGAGCACTACCTGTATTTGATAACTGTCTTTTCTTTATTAACCAACTTGTACTGATTTATGGGATATTTTAATTCTAAGATGAGGTGCTTAGCTGCTGGGTTTCGTGTATTCTAGCCTAATAAATGGCTAATCCGGCAAAATGGCTAATCCAGACAATATATATATATATATATATATATATATATATATATATATATATATATATATATATATATATATATATATATATATATATATATATATATATATATATATATATATATATATATATATATATATATATATATATATATATATATATATATATATATATATATATATATATATATATATATATATATATATATATATATATATATATATATATATATATATATATATATATATATATATATATATATATATATATATATATATATATATATATATATATATATATATATATATATATATATATATATATATATATATATATATATATATATATATATATATATATATATATATATATATATATATATATATATATATATATATATATATATATATATATATATATATATATATATATATATATATATATATATATATATATATATATATATATATATATATATATATATATATACATACATACATACATACATACATACACAGTAAAACCCCCCTATTCGTGTTCTCACAATTCGCAGACTTATGTATTCACGGATTTCTCTTTGGAACGTATCTACCCATTATTTGCGGAAAATTCGCCCACTCGTAGTATTTTTCACTGAGAAATATTCACTAAATACTGTATTTTCATCTCATTATGACTAAATGCACTTTTTGTGATAAAACTATTAAAATACTCAGGTAATGCTCTATTTACGATAATTCACCTTACAATAATTCGATTTTGCAATGGGGTAAGCAGTTAATACCGATAGACAATATTATTTATAAAATATTTTTAAATTTTGCACGGGCGCAGGGAGCAGGGTAATCAGGCAGCGACAGAGACCAAATTACAATAGACAACTTTTCCTCTATCTCTTTACCCCATCTTCTAGTTAAAAAAGTAAAAGAGAATGATAAAAGTAACGTTAGTAATGTTATACTCTTGCTTAAATGCGTACAGACATAAACAACCGACCAAGAAAATGTTTTGCTTATAACCGAATTGGATAACAAAAGCTCTTTACTTGTATTTTAACCATTGTACGGTAATAAACAATTACCGTAGGTTATGGCACAAATGACGTTAAGTAGAATAGGACTGATACAGCTGTATATTTTTAATTATACCATTATTTGGTATGGATAAAAGATCGTCAATGAAATATACTGCTAAATTTAAGCTGCAAGTTGTAGCTGAAGCTGAGAAGACAGTGTTCAAGCTGCTAATGACTATACATGCTGTACTGTAAATCATCATGCATCAGCAACACGGATGAAACTCGATCGTAATTAAAATGGGAGAGAGAATTTTCATCAAAACTACAGGGCATGAAAGAACATTACTGCTATTTTTACACTGATAAATGATAAATACGTAAAGCTTGTATTATGATGAAATTAAGTGAAAAGAGCGAACGGAATCTTGAATTTTTTTACACAAAACAAACGCCCCCAAATGGCCATCGTCAATCGTCATCTATTAACGAAATTAACAGATAAATTAATTTGACAACTTGACATATTTTAGTTATATTTCGACTTAAAAACACTTTGTATAATGAAAAATAACCTTGCCCCTTATAAATGAAGTATCTAGACTCTAGAGATTCATTTATGCTAACTAGAAGCAAGAAAAGCACTCTGAACCGAGTTAAATGCGGTGAAATAAACGCAGCGTAAACATTTCCAAACCAAAACATTGATCGCTATGATTGCAATTTATAATACAAAAGCAATATAAGAATATATACAGTATGATTGGATACCATGAATTAATTCAAGGCATAACATTTTAAAAGATCCATGGAAAAGATGCATATTCGTTATGTTGACGTTTGTATAATACGATATGCGAATATAGAGTACAGTGTAATGTAGGCTACGCTACCGTTTATGTATACAATATACCATAGTGTAGGCTAAGCTAATTCTTGTTTGTTATTCAATTTCTCTTTGTGTTGAATTATCATAAGTCACTTTGCATGAACATCCAGAACTAGCTGATATTGATAATTACTATACTGGGTATGTAAAGAGTATATTTTCTGAGTCCAGTCCCGTGTCAGCCGGTGAAATTCCATTACAGCACGAATTTCTAGGTATAACCTTGCTAGATATACCAGAGAAAAAGAGCTTTCAGGAAAGCTGGGGTTACTACCCCCAGTCGAGCGCCTTCTAGGAAGGCGTCGGTATAAGAAGGGGTGAGTGAATTACCACTACCACGGAAACCTACTCGAAAGATCTCTCCCTATCAAAATCCCCGGAACAGAGCGGTGAGCCGTTACAGCCCCCACACCAAACACCCGCCAGGACGGCGACACCAGCGCCACCTACCTCATTCCATTTTCTAGCACGTGAATCTTCGATTTGTTTTGTGTGCTCTTCCATCATTTTGGATTTTTTCTGCTTTTACGATGGCGTCGAGCAGCTTTACCATTTCCAAGTTAAGTACCATCTTCTTGTGGGGTTTTGTTCTATTTTTTGGCTGTTATAGTCTCGTATTTTCATAAATATCGAGATCTTATTATGTCGCCACGGCGTCCCCAGCCAGCCATTTCGACCGCGAGGCGTCTCCTTCTGTTCTTTTCAGTTGGTGTCGTCTCCTCGTCGTTATAGATATTTTGCCCCCATTGGTTCCCTTCCTGGGGGTTCCTTGCGGTGGCTCCCCCCTCTTATCAATTACGATCCCTGGCCCACTGGCCTTTGGGGGAGTGATGCCCCGTCTAGGTCCCCCCCCCCAGTTGGGTTCCTATTGTTTTGGTCTTACTAGGCTAATTAATTTGATTGAAGATGGTGCTCTCTTGTAGTTTTATTTTTAATTTTATTGTTTTTATTATTTTATTGTGTGGTTTACCTCGGGTGCTGGCGGCAGCCTCAGATCTAACCGCCTCCCCGTGGTAGGCTACGCTCTCTGTTGAGCACATTTTAGTTTTTGTGAGTGTTGGTTATCTGGTAGAGTAGGCTTGTTAGCTTCCTTCCCTTTGCCCTGGGTGTGGAGCTCAGGTTGAGGGAGTTTTGTTGCTGTTTTCCTCCGGGATCGTTTTTCGGTGGGCAGAGTGAGCCCCTTGGTTCTCTTCCTCCAATTGGGGGGAATCGAGTTCTTAGGTTGTGTTTCCTCTAGGCTAGCGCCCCCTTGCCTGCCATTCTCGATCCCGGCTGGTTCTCGGCTCAAAGTTTCTCTCCCAGTTGCTTCCCCCTTCCCTTTTACACTCCTCGTCCTAGCCTATACCAAGGTTAGGTCTATATTAGGCTTCGCCTAGGTAGGAGTCGGGCTTCGGGTTGGCTGCTTCCAGTCATATTGCCCCTCCAAGATTCATGGTCTGGGAGATACGGTGCAGTTGAGCGGGTGAGCTTCTCCCCGTCTCCTGTTCCTTCCTGGTAGCCTACTCCTCCTACCTACCTCCCCCTCCTCCTCTCCAGCCTTGCTCTACTCGTGCGGGTGACGCTAGATGGCGTTTTCTCCGAGTTCAGGGACCTCTCTTGTTGGTTGAGGGATTCGCTCCCTCCCAGATTGTTCCCAGCATCGCTGTATTGGGGTTGGTGGTTTGTTTACTCGAACGTGTTCGAGTCACTGTTCGTCTCCTCGTCGGGTTACGTTGGGCGGTATATTTTGCTTCACCCTATGTTATGTTCATATAAGCATTTTACCCGTCTTGTTTCTCCGGGGGGAAGTAAGGGCGGAAGGTTTTTTTCATATAGGGGAGCGGATCCTCCGTCCTCTTCAGTTCTTACCATCACTCGTTATTGTTTTTATTTTTAGATAAGTCTGTTATCTACAGATAATCTCTGTTTACTCTCCTTTATTTATTATATATATAAATTCGTGAGTCCGGTCCTATACCAGGGGTCTCCGCCGTTATTTTACTGGCAGCCCTTATGGTTAGTTCCTGGTCTCATTCCTTCATTCCCGGAGTACTCCGGGTCTGGAATCCTACCTTCCACTCTGTGTAATTTAGAGCTTTTTGGCCCAGTTTATGATAGGGAGTTCTTCTCCCCGGAGTATTCGGTGGTGGTTGAATTTCCCGGCCTCGCCAGCTTTAGTTTGCTTAGGGTGGGAGGTTCATGTACGTTTCTTCTTACAGACTGTTCGCTGTGAGGGCAGGGTGCACCGCCTCCCTCCAACAACCGTACGGTCACGTAGTTTGTCGGACCCACGCTGGTTGTGCGGTCCGCCTGGATGACCTGATTGTTTGGCACCCTGATGGTTGTGAGGTTTGCTTTGCTCTCTGCACAACTGTCCAGGATGAGTTGGTAAGTGACAGTCTTTACATTACTCTTGCTTTTGCTCCTCATATTGTATATTATACATTGTCTATGAGGTTCCCGGAATGGTTTTCGTCCTTAGCTAATTGTTGGTTTTCTTACAGGCGGACGAAACTTCCAAGAAGTCTGCCTTGGAATCCCTCCGGGCCTGGGTGGCTGGGTTTGGAAGGAACGTTCCGTCGGGAAGCCCCTACGTCCTCGGCGCTAGGTTGAGGGACTTACTCTACCCCGGCGCACGGGTGGCGGCAGCAGTGCCTGAAGATGTGGCCACCCCTATCATCCAGCAGATCCGGGATGAGACCCAGCCACCCCAAGCGGATATCCTCTACGCTGAGGTCTCGGAGGATGTTGCCGCCATTAATCTGGACCTAGAACCAATGGCTGTAGAGCAGGACCAGGTGGTAAGTGGTGAGGTAGGTGAGGTTGTTGGGGCGGGCCCCCCTTTATTTGACTCCCCTGCTTCATCTGTTTCTTCCTTTGCAGGTTTTGTGAAGTCTTCCTCCTTGGGTGATAGAGCTCCATCTGCTATCCCCAAGTTGAAGTTGAAGACTTCATGGAAGGCGAAGGGCTTCAAGTCCTCGTCTTCCAAGAAGGCATTGCCCTTCCCCCCGTCGAAGGCTAAGGTCTCAGGACCTGTAGCCTCCGGGAGCAAGTCTGGTTCCTCCAGCAAAGGCGCGAGTAAGAGGGCTGCAAAACCAAGCCCTCCTCGCCAACCTGCTTTTCGATGCAGAGGCCTTTGCTAACCAGCTTTATAAACGGTTTACGGAGGACCTGGATTCAAGATTTAGTGAGATTTCGGAGAAGCTGGCCAGTCATGATAACATACTGGCGGGAATGGCTCACCCACCCCAGCCGAACCACAGTATGTTATCCCCGACACTGCGGACCTCCCCGTTCGATGTCGGAAACCCTTGGCGGTTCGCTCTCCGGGCCATCCAACACGATGGCAAGTTGACTCTTGATGGTCTTGGCACGAGACGGTTGGAGGAATTGGAGTTCTTCCCCCCCGATCTCCTGCCCCCTTACCCAGGCTTCGTGAGACTCACGGAGGAAGCCTGGATTAGGTCAGACAAGGTTCCTAGGGAGACTGTCATCGTCCCTAGGGACCAAGCTCAGTCGGCTCTCCTGCGCACTCTGACGGAGTGGCAGGCAGATAACACGAAGTTGACTCCTTTCAAGGGGAACTTCACCATGTTCACCCTGGGAGTCGACCTTCCCACTCCTTGTTTGGACAAAGTCGCTCTGGCTACGGCCCGAGCGTGCTTTGACGGCATTCCGGTTCCTCAGCTAAGGGAGACAGACCCTACTTCCTGGTATTCCCAGGAAGTAACGAGTTCTGGACAGGCGCCCGGCCACTTTCACGGTCGGGAAGCTGGACCCCCTCTGCGCCTCCACGCAATTTTAGTGAGCAGCTCCCCAAGCTGCCGGAAGCTCTTTTGAAAGCGGAGTTTGATGCTCGGGTTAAGTTAGCCCGGTCGTTGAACTCCGTATGCCTTACTGAAGCTACGGCCGTCTCCTGCTCGGACGAGCCCTTCTTTCAGGTTTTGGCAAAGTCCTTGCTGGCAGGTTTCCAGTCTGACTTATCTGAATTCATCATGGCCAGACTGGAATGCAGGAGGTTCATCTTCGCCGATGCAACTATCCGTCCACGAGCCCAACAAGCTCGTGAAAAGCTCGATCTGGGGACCTAACCTCTTCCCGGAAGAGGAGGTCACAACTGTTATGGCCGAGGCTACACGGGCCAACCAAAGTCTTCGTTCTCGCTGGGGTATTTCAGCCTACAAGCGTAAGACCCCAGAATCGGCCGGCCCCCAATCGAGAGGAGGCAAACGCTTCAGGAGGCATAAGAGGCCTCACCACCAGGCGGTAGTCCAAGCCGTCCCGGTCTCGGCAGTGGCACAGCCTTCCACTTCAAAGGCTCACCCCCAACAGTACGTGCTGGTCCAACCAGCTGCACCCTCATATGTGGCCTCACCGGCATACAACCCCACATATGAAGGCCGTGGTTACTTTCACGGCCTTAACAGGGTTGCAAGGGGAGGAAGGGGCAAAGCCCCTCATAGAGAAAGCCCAGTACCACCCCAAGGGAAGACCTGGACGTGGTAGAGGGAATAAACCCGCTCCCTCCCACTGAGAGAACACAGGTAGGCGGTCGCCTGTTTTGGTTCAGGGACCAATGGACCTTCAGCCCTTGGGCACACAGCATTGTGTCCAAAGGCCTAGGATGGAGCTGGATCAAAAACCCTCCTCCTCTAACCAGGTTTTACCAGCCACCGACACCAATCCTAAAGGATTATGTGACAGAATTGCTCAACAAACGAGCAATAAAGAAAGTAAGGCACCTAAAGTTTCAAGGCAGGTTATTCACTGTTCCCAAAAAAGACTCCGATCAGCAAAGAGTGATCCTGGATCTGTCGCGTCTAAATCTCTACATAAAATGCGACAAGTTTCGCATGCTTACGGTAGCTCAGGTGCGGACTCTACTTCCCGCGTGGAGCCGTCACCACCTCTATCGATCTTTCAGGCGCTTATTATCACGTCCCAGTTGCGCGGAACTTCTCTCAGTTCCTCGGTTTCAGACTCGGGAATCAAGCCTACTCCTTCAGGGTCATGCCATTCGGTCTGAACATTGCGCCCAGGATATTCACAAAGCTGGCGGACACGGTAGTACAGCAACTCCGGTCTCAAGGGATATCCCTAGCAGCATATTTGGACGATTGGATAATTTGGGCACCAACAGTTCGGAGTGTCAGAAAGCCACGTCCATAGTCATCAGTTTCCTGGAGTCGCTGGGTTTCCAACTGAACAGAGAGAAGTCCCGCCTGACTCCGGAGTCCCGGTTTCAGTGGTTGGGTCTCCAATGGGATCTGTCATCTCACACGCTGTCCCTTCCGCCTCCCAAGAGGAAAGAGATAGCATCCCTCACCAGGAGATTCCTCAAAAATCCATCAGCATCCCGCCGGTCCCAAGAAAGGGTCCTTGGGTCTCTTCAGTTTGCCTCAGTGACAAACCTGCTATTAAAAGCGAAGTTAAAAGACATAAACAGAGTGTGGCGGAGTCGAGCCAATGTCAAGCTCAGAGACAAGGTCTCCTCTATCCCTCAAATCTTAAAGACAAGGTTGCGACCGTGGGCCTCGGTCAAAGGCTTGTCCAATACAGTTCGCTTCAATTTCCCCCTCCGGCACTAGTAGTTCACACAGACGCTTCCTTAAGCGGCTGGGGGGGATATTCACCAAAACAAAAAGTACAAGGAACGTGGTCCACAATGTTTCAGCAGTTCCATATAAACACCCTGGAAGCTATGGCGGTATTTCTAACTCTGAAGAAAATCCGCCCCAACCGGATTCATATCAGGTTGGTATTGGACAGCGCAGTGGTAGTTCATTGCATCAACAGGGCGGCTCCAAATCAGGCCGAGTAAACCAAGTAATGGTTGCTATCTTCTCCCTGGCGAACAAGCACGGCTGGCACCTGTCAGCCACCCACCTAGCGGAGTGCGGGCGTGGTGGCGGATTCCCTGTCCAGGAACGCTCCGTTGGAGACGGAGTGGTCCCTGGACGTGGAATCTTTCAAATGGATTTGCCGCCGGGTTCCGGGCCTCCAAGTGGATCTGTTCGCAACGGAGAGCAACTTCAAACTCCCCTGTTATGTGGCTCCCAACCTGGACCCTCAGGCGTTCGCCATAGACGCAATGACAGTAGATTGGAACAATTGGGAGAAGATTTATCTTTTCCCCCAATAAATTTACTGCTGAAAGTTTTACACAAACTCAGGACATTCAAAGGTCAATTAGCCTAGTAGCTCCCCTATTGGCCGAAGAGCAATTGGTTCCCTCTTCTTCAGGAACTGGGATTGGAGGTCTGCGGATCCCCAAGCCCATTCTGACTCAGACAGTACAAACCAAGACTGTGTCAGCTTCCTCAAGAATTCAGAATGCCCTAGTTTTATGGACTTTATAAAATTCGCAGCTCAAAAAGGAGCGAACATTGACCCTGTCAACACTCTGTTTTAGAATCAGATAAAAGAGATTCTACTATTAGACAATATGATTCAGCAGTCAAAAATTGGCCTCCTTCCTAAAAGCATCTGAAGCCAAAATCATGACAGCTAATTTAGGAGTTTCCTTCTTTAGATCATTGTTTGAAAAAGGCCTAGCTCCGGCCACTATTACCACAATCAAGTCAGCATTAAAGAAAGTTTTCTTTCGGCTTTAAAATCGACCTCACAGATTCCTATTTTCATCTATCCCCAGAGCATGCGCTCGTCTGAGGCCAGTATCACGCCCACAGTCTGTTACGTGGTTTCTCAATGACGTCCTTAAGTTAGCATCAGAGATGGATAACTTTCATTGCTCTTATCAGGATCTGTTAAGGAAGACTTTGTTCTTGATTAGCTTGGCTTCAGGTGCTAGAATCTCAGAGCTATCGGCTCTCACTAGAGGTGATAATTATGTGAACTTCCTCCCATCTGGAGAGGTCCTCCTTTCCCCTGACCCTAGATTTTTAGCTAAGAACGAAGACCCACAGGACAGGTGGTCTCCTTGGAAGGTGGTGCCCCTTCCTCAAGACCAGTCTTTATGTCCAGTTTATACACTTAAATCTTACCTTTCAAGAACTCCACAGAGTAAGTCGGGTCCTCTTTTTATCAGGGAGAAAGGTGGTACTCTTTCACTAAATGCTATAAGACAACAAATTTTATATTTCATTAAACAGGCCAACCCAGATTCAATCCCCAAGGTTCATGATATTCGAGCAGTTGCCACTTCTATTAATTACTTTCATAATATGGACTTTTCAGAGTTATCTAAATTTACGGGTTGGAAATCACCTCTAGTGTTTAAACGCCACTATTTAAAAACGCTCGAAGCCCTGAAATTTTCTACCATAGCTGTGGGAAGTGTCATCTCCCCACCTTAGTTAATCATATCCTTGTCCTTTCCTTTTCCCCCCGCCCGCCTGCCTCATTTACTTTTCTGCTTATTCTCCTGGTTGATTATACCTCACTGCCTGGCTCCTCATATTGTTGTTTCTTGTACCTGTTGATGGAAAAAGCGTAATCTGAAATGCCATGATTGTTTCTCTTGTGGGGTACTGGACAGTTTTTATTTGGTTCCATGTACCCCAGATGAATGTATATATTAATGTTGATTGATTTGTCTCTTACGTGTTTAGCCTAAGTTTACGTGTATAGTATTAAGGTTATATTTGCAGTTATTTTGTGCGCTTTTCATGTTTCATTTGCTTTAAGTAATTTTAAGGTTTTTTGGGGCTTTTTCTCCGTCGTGCCGGGAACCTGCCCATGTTTCATAGTATTAAGTTCTTTAATGTGCCTTAGATTTAATATGCCTTAGTCTTAGTGTTCTTGCTACACGGAAGAGATTGCTTAATTAAAATTATTCTGGTAAAACTTTTGCCTTTTCTTCAGATTATCCCTCAATTTCTTTTTCCTAGTAGTTGCAGCCTTGGCATGATTCTCTATCACGATTTCACCGGCTGACACGGGACTGGACTCAGAAAAGGGATTTTGACAGAGGAAAAATCTATTTCTGAGGAAGGTCCCGTGTCTGGTGACCCCCTGAATTAAATAGTACTTTCCCCTCCCTCTGGCACATGCCAAGTCTGGGGTTAGTGCTAGCATGGAATGAGGTAGGTGGCGCTGGTGTCGCCGTCCTGGCGGGTGTTTGGTGTGGGGGCTGTAACGGCTCACCGCTCTGTTCGGGGATTTTGATAGGAGAGATCTTTCGAGTAGGTTTCCGTGGTAGTGGTAATTCACTCACCCCTTCTTATACCGACGCCTTCCTAGAAGGCGCTCGACTGGGGTAGTAACCCCAGCTTTCCTGAAAACTCTTTTTCTCTGGTATATCTAGCAAGGTTATACCTAGAAATTCGTGCTGTAATGGAATTTCACCGGGTGACACAGGACCTTCCTCAGAAATAGATTTTTCCTCTGTCAAAATCCCTTTTATAGTGTAGGCTAGGCTACCATATATGTATACAGTACATGGTACCGAATACCCTAGTGTAGGCTAGGCTATGTTCAAGATATGTTTTGGTATTTCGTACGTTTTTTCCAACAAGTGATGGTATTTTTTGGAACCTAACCCCAATGTAAGTAGGATAATACCTGTATAAGCGTTTTTAGTTTGTTTTGCGTGTGTTTGAACTATCAAAATAGGCAGTTCTAAGTGTTTTTAGAAGGGTTTTAAGTATTCGCTGGTTTTAGCTATTTGCGGGGCGGTGTGGTACGCATCATCTAGGAGCGAATATGGGGGAGTTTACTGTATGTGTGTGTGTGTGTGTATATGTATATATATATATATATATATATATATATAATATATATATATATATATATATATATATATATATATATATATATATATATGTATATATATATATGTATGTATGTATATATTATATATATATATATATATATATATATATATATATATATATATATATATATATGTATGTATGTATGTATATATTATATTATATATATATATATATATATATATATATATATATATATATATATATATATATATATATATATATATATGATTTTCCTCTGTCAAAACCTGTTTTTGATAGTGTCCCGTCTGTTCGTCCTCTAAGGAGCTTACCAAAGAAATTGACAGGCGATGAAATGGCTTACGCTCTTAAATTTCCACTCCAACAACCCAGATAACATTTTTGGTCCAAGGTTAAGCCACTAGTTATCAACCACATTCTTTATTCCAGATACCCATAGGGTTTGGCAGCAAAGAACATGAAACTAAACACAAACTTATAAATATTAGGATGTAGTTCTAAAGTGACTTATCTAAATACGCTGGGTTTGGTTGCAGTTTTGTTGCACCTTTCCCAGCAATATCTTAGCATACCCACGACATCAAGGAGACTCCTGGTTTTCTGCCATACTGCCTATGGGGTTGGGACTTACCATACCACCTACTGATACACAATGTAGTTGAATTTGTTTGAGCTCAGGGCAGTACTGTTTTAAGAGTACTGCTCCTGATGACCACCCAGTACACTCGGAGACTTCTTCGAAAGAAACACTTCCGAAGAAAGCCAACGATGTACTTATTTTCTGGATGTCATGCAACTTAGGGAAGGAGTGGGGACTGCATTTTTAATAAGGGACACTAAAATTATTCTCAGCCCATATAGAGAAAGTGGTTTGTTTGTGCTAAGGTGTAGGAAAATCAGACCCTCTGGGATGTTTGCTATGACCTCTAGGTAAACCTTAAGTGCCTGAACAGGGTGTAATGTTTTATCTGACAAATTAAGCTTCCTTCTCAGAATAGGGAATTTCCTCTTTAAAGGCTTCTCATTCTTGACCAGGAATGATTGTTAGCTGTTTGAGTGATATAGCTTTGTCCCAGTTTAAGAGAGCCCAGTTCACTAATACGAGCTCCTGATGCCAAAGCAGTCAAAAAGATCGCCTTTTGCAGCATATGAGTTTTGGTTGTACAGTATTGGGCCCACTGAATTGAGGGGTTGGCAGAAGCCTAAGCACATTATTCAGGGACCAGGTAATTGGAAGCCTTGAAGGAGCAGGTCTTTGCAATGCAAAAGATCAGAGAAGGGAAATAACAATTTTTATATTAGAATTAATACCAAATTCATAAAGGAAGGTTTCCACTAAAACTGCCCTGTCATGATTGTTGTGACAACAAGGCACTTGTCTTTAAAAAGATATACAGTACTGTATATCTGTATATTAGTGTTTCCACCGAGATCTCAACTGGACTCTCAGCACGGATATAATCTAACCATACTTTCTATATGGACTGGTATTGTCGAATAGATGATGTCAGTAGTTTCAGCACTAGGTACCTAGCAATGTGGGGTGAGTAATTTTCATGGTATACTAGATTTAAAAAATCCACACGTGAAGGTCTCGGCTCAGGAAGGAGGACACATAGACGACTTTCCCCTCCTACTGTCCGGGATAGAACAGCGGACAGTAATGTAATTCAGTTCTCAAACTCTTCGAAATCTGGGACAATGGAGGAAAAAGGTACATGGTCCTCCATTTGTTCCAGTCCTGTAGAAATGCATCTCTTGCTATTGCTTGACTGTCCAGGTTTGGAGACACATACACTGGAAGTTGGTGGTTCTCGCTTGTGGCAAACAAGTCCACTTCTGGATATGGAAGCATTGAAAAGAGTGATTGTCTAACATCTCCTCTGTTGAGGCTGTTGTTTCCCTCGACAGAGAGTCTGCTATTACATTGAGAGACCCTGTGAGGTGAACTGCAGACAAGTGCCACTACTTTGCTTGTGCCATGCGGAGGATGGATAGCATTACTGTTTTGAGAGGAGGCGAACGTGAGACCAACCTCTTGATGCTGGACATTGCAGTCCTGTTGTCTAGGACCAACAAAATGTGTGTCCCTTCTGGAGGTTTCAGTTTTCTGAGAGACAGAAAGACTGCCATCAGCTTCAGAAAGTTGATAGGACACTTAATCAGAGCAGGTGACCACCTCCCTGCTACCTGGTAGTCCTCCCAATGACCTCCCTAACCTGTCGAGGAGGCATTCATGTATATTATTACTTGTACAGGCAGAGGAGTCAAGGTGACCTGTTTTACCAGAGACCCCTTCCAAGTCCACAGCCGGAGTATCTCCCAAACTTTTTGACTCCTTTGATGAAGCCGATCGTGAATCTTTCTTCTTGCATGAGATAGCCAGAATTTGTTTACATTTTTTAGTTGCAATCTGAGGATTGAGTCTACCACATATGCAAACTGTAACAGGCCCATCATGCATTCCAACTAACGTCTGGAAACGCTGGGCTGTGCAAGGAACCTTTTCAGGTCCTTCCTTATTCTGTTTTGAGTGTTGGTGGGAAGAAACAACTGGCCATGAAGAGTTCCAGTTTATTGGAAAACCTTCCAACTGGAGTCTGTTGACTACCACTCTTAGGTTTCTTAAGCACTCATTTCTGTTGAGTTCCCCAGTTTAGCCAATTGTCTAGGTAGGCTACCAGTTGAATTCCTTCTTTTCTGAGTTCTCAGACAACTAACTGCTGCTAATTTTGTAAAAGCTCTTGGGGCAATGTTTAGCCCAAAGGGCATGACTTTGAATCTGTACATTTCCTTCCCTGTCTGGAACCCTAGGAAGGAGCGGAAGGGAATGGCGACAGGGATGTGCCAGTATGTGTCTTTCAGATCTATAGAAACTGTCCAGGTCCCTTGTGGAATGACTAGTCGTTTTAGTAAAATAAAGTAGTTAACTGAAATTGTTACAAATAAACAATCTAGTGAGAACCTTGGCTTTGAACGGTATCCGCCAGCTTTTCAAATTCAATTTCGTCAGTGTCTGATAACGCAACTCTTAAACAGATCCAAATGTTCATGGCTTATTCGTGCTCTCTTTTTATTCTTTATATTGTTCATAAAAGAGAAGGCTACCTCGCACACGTATGTTGTTCCAAACAAGCATAACACTTTCAGTGCTTCATGATGCATCATAGGAATCTTCATGTATCAGCAGATTTCCAAAAACTTTCTTAATTGCATTCTTTGTGCAGGAGTTTCAAAACTCATGAACACTGCATTTCAATTCATTCTATCTCTGCAGAAAATGGGTTTGAACACAGTTGAAATCTTTCTTTGTGGTTCTTCAAGTCCATAAATCTCTTCTGAAATTCTTCACTCATGGTCTCAATACTTTTCATTACATAATTTGGCAACTGATTACTAGAGCATTCTTCTACTGTTTTCTTCAATTTAGGGAAGTTGGGGAATTTGTGTAACAAATAATGACATTTTCATTTGGAATGTCATTACTGTGTCATATAAATCACAAATCATCTTGTTTCTTCCCTGCAAATCTAAGTTTAGCTAGTTCAGAATGTTAAGTAAATCAACAGAAAAAGAAAATTCTATCTTATATTCTTGAGTAAATATTTCTAAAAACTTATCAGAATATTTCTCAGGCAAAAATATTTTCACTTCACCAGACACCTCCCCACATCCGGAAAAGAGCCTTGCCTTGGCCGAGCCAGCGAACATCTGTGTGCATAACTAATTCTGAGTGTGGAGCTTGCATTTCTTTGAGAAAAAGTTTCAATAATCTCTTTGTGAGTGGCTTTGCAATCAAGAAGTTTATCAGCTTCACGATGACACTGAGAACATTACGCACTTCTTCAACTTGCGCTTGACTGCATAGAGTGCTGCATAAAAGCTCAGATGGAAACACTGGAGGGCTCCACTATGTCGCTCCCCAATGTAACCTCCTTATTACACTTTAACCACTTCTGTAAGGACCTTTTTGAGGAGCCTGCTGTGGCTCAACTCAGTGAACAAGCCTGACAACAGAATTGTACAATACTGTATATGCTCTCCTTGGAAAAAGGGAATCCAGGAAGCAAAGGACTCAAGATTTTCCTTTTCCTAAACCAAAGACGGTTCGTTATGACTCGGAGTCATATAAGCTTCCAGTCACCCCTAAAGGATTCTCTCAAAAACAGAAGGGACAACAGCAGCAAAAGCATCCCTTTCGAAGCATCTAAAGATGCTCTCATCAGGGAAAAGGAAAAGCAACTCCTGGAATGCCTATCAAACGCAAAGGAAAAGGTGGAGCCCAATAAGTGTTGTATGGTCGGGGGTCGGCTTCTACAGCATCATATGCAATGGAAGTTCTCCCCTTGGGGACAGTATTATCTTCAATGGGCTAGAGTGGAAACGGTCCCACCCTTCCCCCCCCCCCCCCTTTAAAGAGGTTTTTCCAGAACCAGACCCTCTTTGGAAGATTATGTGCAGAGGGCCCTTTTAAAGGGAGCCATAGATGAACATATGTATATTCACCACCAAGCATATCTTTTCAGTGTCCCCAAGAAGGATAACTCCGAAAGGAGGGTGATCCTCAACCTATCAAAATTGAACAAACACATTGTTTGCCACATGTTTCGGATGACTATTGTTGCCCAAGTATGTCCAGTCATTCCACAAGGGACCTGGACAGTTTCTATAGATCTGAAAGACACATACTGGCACATCCCTGTCGCCGTTCCCTTCCGCTCCTTCCTAGGGTTCCAGACAGGGAAGGAAATGTACAGATTCAAAGTCATGCCCTGAGAACTCAGAAAAGAAGGAATTCAACTGGTAGCCTACCTAGACAATTGGCTAAACTGGGGACCTCAACAGAAATGAGTGCTTAAGAAACCTAAGAGTGGTAGTCAACAGACTCCAGTTGGAAGGTTTTCCAATAAACTGGAACTCTTCATGGCCAGTTGTTTCTTCCCACCAACACTCAAAACAGAATAAGGAAGGACCTGAAAAGGTTCCTTGCACAGCCCAGCATTTCCAGACGTTAGTTGGAATGCATGATGGGCCTGTTACAGTTCGCATATGTGGTAGACTCAATCCTCAGATTGCAACTAAAAAATGTAAACAAATTCTGGCTATCTCATGCAAGAAGAAAGATTCACGATCGGCCTCATCAAAGGAGTCAAAAAGTTTGGGAGATACTCCGGAAGGGGTCTCTGGCAAAACAGGTCACCTTGACTCCTCTGTCTGTACAAGTAATAATACACATGAATGCCTCCTCGACAGGTTAGGGAGGTCATTGGGAGGACTGCCAGGTAGCAGGGATGTGGTCACCTGCTCTGATTAAGTATCCTATCAACTTTCTGAAGCTGATGGCAGTCTTTCTGTCTCTCAGAAAACTGAAACCTCCAGAAGGGACACACATTTTGTTGGTCCTAGACAACAGGACTGCAATGTCCAGCATCAAGAGGTCGGTTTCACGTTCACCTCCTCTCAAAACAGTAATGCTATCCATCCTCCGCATGGCACAAGCAAAGTAGTGGCACTTGTCTGTAGTTCACCTCACAGGGTCTCTCAATGTAATAGCAGACTCTCTATCGAGGGAAACAACAGCCTCAACAGAGGAGATGTTAGACAATCACTTTTTTCAATGCTTCCATATCCAGAAGTGGACTTGTTTGCCACAAGCGAGAACCACCAACTTCCAGTGTATGTGTCTCCAAACCTGGACAGTCAAGCAATAGCAAGAGATGCATTTCTACAGGACTGGAACAAATGGAGGACCATGTACCTTTTTCCTCCATTGTCCCAGATTTCGAAGAGTTTGAGAACTGAATTCCATTACTGTCCGCTGTTCTATCCCGGACAGTAGGAGGGGAAAGTCGTCTACGTGTCCTTCCTGAGCCGAGACCTTCATGTGTGGATTTTTTAAATCTAGTATACCATGAAAATTACTCACCCCACATTGCTAGGTACCTAGTGCTGAAACTACTAACATCATCTATTCGACAATACCAGTCCATATAGAAAGCATGGTTAGATTATATCCGTGCTGAGAGTCCAGTTGAGATCTCTGTGGAAACACTAATACATTTTCTTATACAGTACTGTATATCTTTTTAAAGACAAGTGCCTTGTTGTCACAACAATCATGACAGGGCAGCATTAGTGGAAACCTTCCTTTATGGATTTGGTATTAATTCTAATATAAAAATTGTTATTTCCCTTCTCCAATCTTTTGCATTGCAAAGACCTGCTCCTTCAAGGCTTCCAATTACCTGGTCCCTGAATAATGTGCTTAGGCTTCTGCCAACCCCTCAATCAGTGGGCCCAATACTGTACAACCAAAACTCATATGCTGCAAAAGGCGATCTTTTTGACTGCTTTGGCATCAGGAGCTCGTATTAGTGAACTGGGCTCTCTTAACCCTTTAACACCGAAGCCCTATTTTCAAAAACGTCTCCCGTATGCCGGCGGCCTCCGAGAGGTAGCGCCGAAGCGGAAAAAAAGTCTTTTTCAAAAAAACACAGCGTGCTTAGTTTTCAAGATTAAGAGTTCATTTTTGGCTTCTTTTTTTCTCATTGCCTGAAGTTTAGTATGCAACCATCAGAAATAAAAAAAATATCATTATCATATATAAATATTGGAATATATGACAGCGAAAAAAAAAACTTCGTATATAATTGTATACAAATCGCTGTAAGGAAAACGGTTGAAGCTAATGAGTTAATTTTTTTAGTTGTATTCTACACTAAATTGCGATGATTTTGGTATATAACAGATTGTAAAACGATTAAAGCAACACAGAGAAAATATTATCACAAAATGATGCATGAATTAAGTAACTTCGGGGGCGTAAAAAAGTTTTTTCAAAAATTTGCCAAAAATCAAAATATTGTGCTAGAGACTTTCCAATTGTGCCAAAATGAAGGAAATTGATTGAATATTACTAGGCTGTAAGTTTTTAGCTTACAATTGCATTTTTGAACCATTTCAATCGAGTTAAAGTTGACCGAAGATTGATTTTTCTATTTATCGTTATTTCGATGTAAATATAAAAAAACTGTGAAGACTAAAGGAATGATATATTTTTTGTTGTATTCTACATGAAATTGCGCACATTTTGATGTATAACACTTTATGTAACGAATAATATGAAACGGCGAAAAAATTACGGCAAGCTGACGCAAGAAATGACAGGATTTTCAGCGGAGTCCGCGCGCGGAGCGAAGGAAATTTTTTTTTCAAAAATTCACCAAAAATCTACATATTGTGCTAGAGACTTTCCGTTTGTTGCAAAATGAAGTTAAATGATTGATTGTTACTAGAATGTAATAATTATGGCTTACGGATGCGTTTTTCGATCATTTCGGTCGAGTCAAAGTTGACCGAATGTTAAAATTTTGTCAGTTATCGTGATTTCGGTGAAAATATTAAAAAACTGTGAAGAGCTAAAGGAATGACATATTTTTGTTGTATTCTACATGAAATTTCGCACATTTTGATGTATAACACTTTATGTAACGAATAATATGAAATGGCGAAAAAATTACGGCAAGCTGACGCAAGAAATGACAGGATTTTCAGCGGAGTACGCGCGCGCGGAGCGAAGGAAATTTTTTTTTCAAAAATTCACCAAAAATCTAAATAATGTGCTAGAGACTTTCCGTTTATTGCAAAATGAAGGTAAATGATTGATTGTTACTCGAATGTAATAATTATGGTTTACGGATGCATTTTTCGATCATTTCGGTCGAATCAAAGTTGACCGAATGTTAAAATTTTGTCAGTTATCGTGATTTCGGCGAAAATATTAAAAAACTGTGAAGTGCTAAAGGAATGACATATTTTTTGTTGTATTCTACATGAAATTGCGCACATTTTGATGTATAACACTTTATGTAACGAATAATATTAAACGGCGAAAAAATTACGGCAAACTGACGCAAGAAATGACAGGATTTTCAGCGGAAATGCAGCAGTGAGCAAGGAAATTTTTTTCAAAAATTCACCAAAAATCTAAATAATGTGCTAGAGACTTTCCATTTGTTGCAAAATGAAGGTAAATGATTGATTGTTACTCGAATGTAATAATTATGGCTTACGGATGCGTTTTTCGATCATTCGGTCGAATCAAAGTTGACCGAATGTTAAAATTTTGTCAGTTATCGTGATTTCGATGTAAATATTAAAAAACTGTGAAGAGCTAAAGGAATGATATATTTTTTGTTGTATTCTACATGAAATTGTGCACATTTTGATGTATAACACTTTATGTAACGAATAATATGAAACGACAAAAAAATTACGGCAAGCTGGCGCAAGAAATGACAGGATTTTCAGCGGAGTTCGCGCGCGCGGAGCGGAGGAAAGTTTTTTTTTCAAAAATTCACCAAAATTCTAAATATTGTGCTAGATAATTTCCGTTTGTTGCAAAATGAAGGTAAATGATTGATTGTTACTCGAATGTAATAATTATGGCTTACGGATGCGTTTTTCGATCATTTCGGTCGAGTCAAAGTTGACCGAATGTTAAAATTTTGTCAGTTATCGTGATTTCGATGTAAATATTAAAACACTCTGAAGAGCTAAAGGAATGATATATTTTTTGTTGTATTCTACATGAAATTGCGCACATTTTGATGTATAACACTTTATGTAACGAATAATATGAAACGGCGAAAAAATTACGGCAAGCTGACGCAAGAAATGACAGGATTTTCAGCGGAGTTCGCGCGTGTGGAGCGGAGGAAAATTTTTTTTTTCAAAAATTCACCAAAATTCTAAATATTGTGCTAGAGACTTTCCGTTTGTTGCAAAATGAAGGTAAATGATTGATTGTTACACGAATGTAATAATTATGGCTTACGGATGCGCTTTTCGATCATTTCGGTCGAGTCAAAGTTGACCGAATGTTAAAATTCACTTTGGATGCTGGGTCCTTCTCCAGCATCCCAGTCTAAAACTCGCCTCACACGCTCACTTCCGACAGGCAGTATGCACCTTTCACGGTCCTGATGCCTTTGTGACATCTCTGCAAACGTTCTGTTGCAGCACGAATACGCTAACACTCGCAAAAGTTCAACAAAACACGTCTGCGTCAAAATATCGCTCCCGCAAGGTGCTGCTCTGATGCTCTCTGATGCGAGATGGGGGAAATTCGCGCATGCGCGTCTGGGTGACGCTCAGAAACAAAACAACAGCTGGATCCGTGAACTCCCAGCATCCGCCGAGGCGGCGGGTTTGAAATCTTCATAAACTAGGCCTACAATTATTTTTTCGCGAATATTTAAAAAAGCATTTTCAGTCGGCGTTTTTGCGTCCACTCGGCATTCGACAGACAATTTTGGACGGCGTTTAAAACGTCCAACAGGCGTTTAAGGGTTAAACTGGGACAAAGCTATATCACTCAAACAGCTAACAATCATTCCTGGTCAAGAATGAGAAGCCTTTAAAGAGGAAATTCCCTATTCTGAGAAGGAAGCTTAATTTGTCAGATAAAACATTACACACCGTTCAGGCACTTAAGGTTTACCTAGAGGTCATAGCAAACATCCCAGAGGGTCTGATTTTCCTACACCTTAGCACAAACAAACCACTCTCTCTACATGGGCTGAGAATAATTTATTTATATCTACTTTATTTATTTTATTTAATAACAATACTTCATGTAGTAATTTCCCTTCATTATCACAACTTATTACTACATTGCTATAGCTATCGATATTTATCTCTGTACAGTATATTTATCAGTATAGGCACCTTATTTTTCGCTATATTCAGAATCTCGGTGATCATCATTATTTATATCTGGGTCATTTTTCTTCGGAGTATAATTTCTTGATGTGCACAGCATCTTGGTTTTCTATTCTGTAATTGTGGGAATTCCTCTTTTCTATCCTTTTCCATTTTATCTTGATTGTTCTCTTGATGGTAATTTATTTTATGTATGTCTTTCTCGCTTGTCGAAGTTGTCTCAGACAAATTGATCAGATTTGGGTGAAACTTTTCTTCTTCAAGCATAAAGCATACGTTCCTTTGATTATCCTGTTTCAGGCTAATTCTTCCTTCTCTGCAGTTCAGGATGATTCCACATCTCTTCATTAGATTAAATGAGAACAATACTTGTGCGGGGAAAAATATGTCTTCCAGAACCATAAAACTTTCAAGAGATTTATGTGACGAAATGTCTATTTTTAAGTTCACATTTCCTAAACTTTTAATCTGTTTACTCACTACTCCTTTTATTATTCTGCTTTGACCCTGAATTAGCGTTTCTTTAATGCCTAAGTATTTTGTTAATGTGTGTTTATCAATAAGCACAGTACATATCTTATTATTTATGGGAACTTTAATGATAGGTAAATCCTTTCTGGTTATTTCTTCTTCGTCCATGGAAAATACAACTTCTTTACTCTGCAAATAGGAAAATGCGGATGAACCTTCACTCCCCCGCTTTTGCTAATTCTTCTGTTTTTAGATTATCTTCTTGAAGGGACTTTCTAGCTGTCTTATGTGTAGGGAGAATTTGTCATTGACTTGAAGACTTATTTGATGTTGAGCGATTGCTGCTTAATTCAACTAGTTCTTTATTTCCTTCTTGGTTTCCAAACCAGCAATTCCTGGTTAAATGTCCTACTTTCTTGCAAATCTTGCAAATTCTAGGCCTTCTGCACTCGTTTGTGGAATGATTTGTATATCTGCAGTTTTCACAGGCTGTCTTTGGTCTCGCTCCTTGAGCGGAATAGTTCACTTGGGTTGAATTGTTTGTGCTTGAATGTTGACCATATTTATAAAGTTTGGGAGGACCACTCTTTGTTTGATTATATCTTCCTTTCTGGTTTGGATTCCATTTTCTTTTAGTATTTTGGGCATATTTTCCTGGAAAGGCAGTTGGTCTATTCCCTACTTGTCTGGAATTATTATTATTCATTTTAAAAGTAGGATTATTATTTCTGCCTTTCCTTTCATTTTGTGCTTCTGTTGTTCCTACAGATTCCTTGGAGAGATCTACAGTATCTCTTTCTTTTGTATTTCTTCTCTCATTGTTTTCAATGTTTGAAGGCTGTCTTTCTTTGGATCAATTTTTATTTTTCTGAAAGCCTTCTTTTCCTCTTCTCCAAGGGCATTATATATTGTTCCAAATGACAAGTAATTCAAAACATGCCTTAGATCAATTAAATTATTGACATTATCACCAAACTGTCTTATCTCCTATGGTAATGCCTGTTTTCTTTAAGTCTTCTGTTATTTTATCTATTGCATTCTCAATACTTGCATACAGGTTAGCTATTGTTTTATAATGTGGGTTAAGGAATCTAGTTATGTTATATAAACTGTCAGTCTTATTTACTGGTTCCCAGAGTGATAAACAAATTTCTTTGAATTCTGCATAGTTATTAAGTTTGCTAAAACTTGTGGAATTCGGGAATGAGACTTTTTGGCGTAGCCTGTTTGGCGTCGCTGTTTCGGCTTGGCCGATTCGGCGTAGCCGATTTGGCATATAGAAATTTTCGGCGGAGAGACTGTTAGGCGTCAAATGACTACTTTGTCGCTGTAAACGACATTTAGCCATGAAATAGATACTTCGTCGTTATAGCGCAATTAGCTTTCATTTTAACAATTGTTTAACAATTGAACAATTGTTTTTCTTTTTGTTTACATTTACTTTTTGGTAGCTTTAGAATTTTCAGTCATCTAAGCCCTATTGTACGAAATGGAAGGAGATATTGTAACAAAACGTGGAAGAAGCAAAGTGATTCACGATGGATACCTTTTTATTTTTGATGCAACGAGCAAGAGTGATTCTGAATTAAAATTCTGGCGATGTGAACAGAAAGATCGGTGTAAAGTAAGATTACATATGAAGGATGGAAATGTGATTCGCCAGTTGAATCAACATACCCATGAACCATCTGCTGCAAAAGTAGAAGTTGAAAAGTTGAAAACAAATATTAAGAAAAGAAGTACTGAAACACTGGAGCCACCAACCGTTGTAGTAAATGAATGTTTAACTGGCGCCTCTCAAGCAGCTTTAGCCATAGGGCCTGACTTGCCTGCAATGCGAAAACTTATTACTAGGAAACGAAAATTATTAAACAAAGCGCCAGCTAACCCAACTCATTTGGAGCAATTAGTTATACCCGAGTCCTATACACTGTATGTTCCCCAACTGGGTATGGAAGAAAAATTCCTATTGGGAGACACAGGGGAAAGCAGTAAGAGAATTTTAATATTTGGAAGAATAAGCTGGCTTCAGCATTTAGTCTTCTCAGAAATTTGGTTTGCCGACGTGGAACTTTCACCATTGCGCCAAGTCTTTTCATCAAGTATATGTTATATCGGCTAAGAAGCATGATGGAGTTATTCCTATAGTTTATGCTCTTCTTCCTACCAAGCAAAGATTAACTTATTCTCGTTTATTTGAGTTACTTAAAACCATCGAACCAAATTTGAGAGCAGTTTCTATAATTTGTGATTTTGAGCAAGCTGCCATTCATGCCTTTCAAGATGCATTGCCCACCGCTCGAATTAAGGGATGTTTTTTCCATCTAGCCCAAAACATGCACAGACATCTTGTTTCATTGGGTTTATCGAATCGCTATAAAACCGACTCGGACTTTGCGTTATGGGCTAAAATGATTATAGCGCTCGCCTTTGTGCCATTAGAAAAGATGGACGAATACATGGATACACTAGCAGCGGGTCTTCCAGACGAACTAATACCCTTGTTCCATTGGTTCGAAGACACTTATATTGGACGACAGAATAGGCGTCGAAATGCAAGAATGAACCCTATGTTTGCTCCCGAGATCTGGAACCTTTATGAACGCACTGTAAATGATGAAGATCGCACTAACAATCACGCTGAAGCTGCCAATCGACGTCTACTGTACAGTTCGAACTAGGAATGCATCATCCTTCCATCTGGAAATTTATTGATGCCTTGAGGAAAGTTCAGAAAGGACGTGATGCATTTCTAGAAAAATTAATCGCTGGATATCCACCTCCCAAAAAGCTAAAGAAATATAGAAATGCTGATGAAAGAATAAAAAAAATAGTAATGGAAGTTGAGTCATCAGAGCCTATTGAATTCCTGAAGGGTATTGCTCATAATTACGAAATGAAAAATTAATTCCTAAGGTTAAAAAAACTGTACTAAATTTTATTTTTCTAAATAATGTACTTTCATTTCAAGTTTTTAACTCGCATTATCCCATTATTGTTTTAATAGGATCCTTTATTCTCTAAGTGAATAAAATTTATATTTTTTCCCAATTCAAGTTTTTTTTATTTACATTATTCCACTAGTCTTTTAATAATATAAAAATTTTTACTGTTTTATTTTTCTGAATAAAGTTCAGAAAGGACGTGTTGCATTTCTAGAAAAATTAATCGAACAAAGACGTCAAAACAATCTGACGCCTAAACGGCTATGCCGAATAGTGCTATTAGTTTTCTGACGCCGAATCGGCCAAGCCGAAACGGCTCCGCCAAATGGGCTATGCCGAAACGTAACAAACCCAACCCGTGGAATTCAGAGTTTTGTGGGCGTCACCATGTTCTGAACTTATGAGAAGCAAGGCTTCATTTATTTTAGCTCTTTCATCTGTTATTCCCCCTGAAGTTATGCGACTATCTGCATCTGCGAGCCAATGATTTACTGTATAAAATTCGAGTTGACTTTTGTCAGGATTTGAATCATCTACCTGCCCACAGAAGCGTGTGGCTGTTGTTATTACAGCTGCTTGATTCATATTGCGAAATTGGAATGTGCAAGTATTATTAGTATTGTTACTATTATTATTACTGTTAGTATTATTAGAATTATTAACACTATTTTGGTTCTGGTTAGTTGTGTTATTATTGTTAGTATTTCCTTGCACTAAAGTTGAGTGGGAAATTAGTCTTGGAATTCGGCTACGCCTGAGTGTCGACGGTCTTAAATTGTATGGTGAATGGCTAACTGTGTTCAGTAATCCGTCAAAAACTCTTTGCATTGTTTTTAAAAAAAAATTATTCAAATTGAGTATCTCATTTGTGTATCTATAAAATAGAATAAAAGAAACTATCAAATTATAACAGTAAAAAAATTAAATTCTTAAACTGAGTTCAAGTGCACAAGTAAAATAAATCCTTCAAAAGTAACCATTCAATTACACAAAAAAACTCTTATGTGAAACGGGCATCATATCATAAAAAAAAAAGTTCATCACAATGAGTACACAAAATTGCATATAATTGCTCAAAATATTTATCACCAACTGAGTGAAAAAAAATAAGCATTTCCCTATCTAAATTATTTACTAAACAAATAATTAACATAGAGTAATAATTACCTAACATAGAGAGAGTAATAATGGTAATTACGCAAAAAAAATTAATTCACTAGAGAGAGTTTCCTTAATTTTCAATTTAATGAAGAGATGTTAAATAATCTTCACTCTATATAACTTTAAAAATTCTTCACTTCTTCACAAATTTAAAGAGAGAGAACAGTAAATCTAATTTTTTCGATAACTTACAGGTTGTTGTTATTGCGAAGTCATCAAGTTGTGTTTTTCTGTTGTTGCCGCCTTCGGAGCTTTGTTGAAACACACACTGCGTTGTTTCTGTTACACTTGTAGCAATAGTTTATTAAACACACTCGCTGCTTGTTGTTGCTGTCGATGTTTTGTCACACTTTGTTGTCGTTAATTGTTCTGTGTGTTTTGCTTCTTTGTGATGCACCAATACTGTTTATGTTCATTTCTGTTTGACGCTCTATTGCAGGATTTTATTTCTTCATATAAGTTTTGCTTTCCGTCGTAAAATGTAAGTTGGTTTTGTAGATTTTCGGTTCACTGTGACTTAAGTAATCACACTGATATTCTTGTTAATGTCTGTTTGTTTCGTTTCGCCTTCTGGATCCAATTATCTGCCACCAATTTATGTCGTGCACGACATATTATTTTCCCTTCTTACCTGCATATTTCTTTTAAGTTACTGAAACAGTCATCCACAGCGTCTCTTCCGTCGTCGGCCGCTTACGAGTCTGTTATTTTGAAGGGAATTATATTAAGGTAATTATATCTCTCAGAAAGGCGTAATGGAGACGAACTGGGTTTTCTTTACTTTAATGGTGAAAGTTAACTACAAACTTAAATACAATTTATGGTTACAGTTACTATCTTGAAATCACTCTTGCTAGACAGTTCAGTTAAGTCTGTTTGGGAACACGAAAGCAAGGGGAAGTTATGTCTTCCCTTCTGGGTGGACAGAGACTCGAATGGTCTTCTTTTGGCTTCTGGCTTCTCTGGAACCCCTGGGTTTTCTTATCTCCAAATCCTCCCTTTTCAGTTCCCAATTGGAAGATTGCCTCCCCTCGAACAGTTGAATGGGAATGACGGTGATGGGTGTTGTTAAAATCTCTCCTTAGAGGATTTGATTGGAAATGATCTTAGGAGGAGGTGTAAAAGACTCCTCCCTAGAATGTTTGATTAGAGAGATGTTGAATTACATTACTTTGTCCAGCCCCAATTCCATGGAATTTCCATGATAATGCCTCCTATTGAAGGTGGGGTTGTAGATATGGCTGGAATGTTAGCTTCTGACGAGGTGCTGAGCGATCCTGAGTCAGCTAAATCGCGAGACCACAGTTTCCAGATTTTATGATCGGTTTTATGGCCCTGGGCGCGATATACTTGCTCACTGTTTTGAGTTCGTGCAAGACGGTTTCTCGCAGTTTACGTTCTCAGCACTTCTAGTCTTGCAATACATAACAACCAAGGCTTAATTGTTGTTCTCTCTCTCTCTCTTCTCTCTCTTTATTCTTTCTCTCTCTCTCTCTGTTCTCTTTATGCTTTCCTATCGAATTTTTCCCTATACTGCTACAGGTCTGCAGATCAAATTCTTATATTTTGAGGCAATGACAGGGCGTAGGCCTACACATCAAATTCTTATATTTTAAGGTAATGACAAGGCATAGACCTACAGATCACATTCTTATATTTTGAGGCAATGACAGTTTATGGGCCTACACATCAAATTCTTATATTTTGGGGCAATGACAGACCATAGGCCTACACATCAAATTCTTATATTTTGAGGCAGTGCAGGGCATAGGCCTACATGTCAGTTTCTTATATTTTGAGGCAATGACAGGACATAGGCCTACACATCAAATTCTTGTATTTTGAGGCAATGACAGGGCATAGGCCTACACATCAAATTATTATAATTTGAGGCAATGACAGGGCATAGGCCTACAGATCATATTCTTATATTTTAAAGCAGCACAGGTCATAGGCCTACTTGTCAGTTTCTTATATTTTGAGGCAATGATTTATTTGCTTTTGGGGGCAGTCTTGTAGATTACCCGAGCATAGGACATTTTTCCCCCCGGACATATTCCCCCCCAGGCATTTTCCCCTCTGACATATTCCCCCCAAAACATTTTCCCCTCTGGACATTTACCTACTGTATACAATAAGAGCAAAAGTTTGTTTGTTTCTAAGAGTCATGCATGATTTATTGTATTTTTACTGAACAATAAGAACTTATAAAAATGTAATTGCATTAATTATTAAAATATTCATGTGGGATATATACGGTCAAATACAGAAGAAAAGTGTCATTAATACTAGTTTATTTTTTGCATTAAGGATTAAAATATTCAATACATTCTAGTTACAACAGGCTACAACATTCGGGTAGTCTACCCTGATGCACCTACGGACACTGCTAACCTAGGCTACTTGTAGCCTACATAAGAAACATCGGTTAGGCTACTCCCTACCTACATTAGAACAGATGCTACTTTTTTAACGCTCATTTTTTTTAACATTTCTGCTTTCAGTTTGGGGGTGGCAGAATGGCGCGTCGCGCCTTAGCCGCATTTTGAAAGATTCTTGGCAAGCTCGTATGTTCTGGCAGGTGGTGACGTTGCACTGTGTGCGCTAGCCGAGGGATTACAGAAAACGAGCGAAGTGAGGAAGGTAGTAACAGAAAACAAGGTTATATAGCTCTATTGACAAACTGCATACTAGTCTCTGTTCAACTGTTTACTCAGAACTTAGGAGTTAACTGTACGTTCAGACATGATTGGCCTAGGCTACTTCTTACGTATATGTAAACAAACCCCCACAACATTGTAGACTGTTCTTAGCCATGTTGTGTGCAGGCTGTACCGAGATTTGGTGTCAACTAACAGGGCCGTGGGTGCCACTGTCCAAGTACACTGTGATAACGAGACTATCAACAGAATTGGCAGAACTAGATCCCAACCACTTACAGTATCACTGGGGTAATTGAGTAACTTGCTGTATAATAGGGGGGAAAATGTCCAGATGGGAAAATGTCTGGAGGGAATATGTCAGGGGGGAAAATGTCTGGGGGGAAGAATACAGTAAACCCCTGTATTCACTGGGGATGCGTACCCCCCCACGAATAGCTAAAATCCGTGAATACTTAAAACTCCTCAAAAAACACTCAGAACTGCCTATTGTGATAGTTTAAACACAAGAAAAATCCTCTAAAAATGCTTATACCTGAGTATTTTAATAGTTTTATCACAAAAAGTGCAATTAGGCTTGAAAATTATATGAAAATACAGTAATTATTAAACATTTCTCGGTGAAAAATACTGCGAATGGGCAAATTTCCGCAAATAATGGGTAGACATGTTCCACAGAGAAAACCGCAAATATGTGAGTCTGCAAATTGTGAGAACACAAATACGGGGGGTTTACTGTATGACCGGGCACCATATTACCCTGTTGGACAAAAGGATACATAAGGGTCAGTAAATTTTCTCTCTCTCTCTCTTGTTAGGAGAAAGTTAAGTATATGTTAGTTTAACCAGACCACTGAGCTGATTAACAGCTCTTCTATGGCTGGCCCGGAGGATTAGATTTATTTTACGTGGCTAAGAACCAACTGGTTACCTAGCAATGGGGCCTAAAGCTTATTGTGGAATCCGAACCACATTATGACGAGAAATGAATTTCTATCACCAGAAATAAATTCCTCTAATTCTTCATTGGCTGGTCGGAGAGTTGAACACTGGGCCAACAGCGTGCTAGCTGAGAGCTCTACCCACTCTTCCAATGAAGAACAGAATATTCTAGTGTAGACTATATTCATAGAGATCTTGATCACTTTTAATTAAAACAAGTGACTAAATTTCAGTTAACAGTAGTAGTCAGATAATTCTTTACACTAGTATTTTATTATTCTGCAATGTTAGGTTGCCATATGAAAAATTTTCGAAGGCACTACAAGCATCATAACAGCAGCAACAAAAACAAGAATAACCACAACAAGAACCACAACAGAATGGTTTAAAATAAGATAGGCCTACAATCCAAATGCCATAAACTGTGTAAACTGACAAAAAGACATAGGACATTGTAGATCTACATCATTTTCTTATGATCCTGTTATTTCAAAAGGACATTGTAGGTCTACATCATTTTTTTATGATCCTGTTATTTTGAAAGGAGATAATGTCCTTAAGAAAATTCTCAGTGACTTATATCCAATATGACACGTATAGCCTATCATCATCTTCTTCGTTTAACGTGCTTTTTCCCATTTTTTATATGGGGTAAGCATGATGCCTTCTTTTGAAGGACTTTGATTTGGCATTGGGGTAGACTGTAGCCTCAATCAGCTGCCCTGCCTGACATCGTTTAGACCCCAGTAGCGCATGTGTACATGTATCATACCAAATCCCCAGCTCCCTTTCTCCCAGCAGCGAGGATAGTTGAGCGGTTAGGTCGACAGTTCGAGACGTGTGGGGTGTCTGTTATGTTTTTAGATGTTGGAGTGGCTTTGTTTGTGTGTGTATTAGTCTGTAACACCCATTTGCTTTCAGCAAACCTATCCGTTGATTACATACATAATCCCGGGGTGTCTACACGGATAGCAAAGTGTCTGCCTCTCTGACCGGTTGGCTGCGGATTTGAACCCGTGCCACGGACCTCTATGAAGTCCGAATGCAGTCATTGCTTGTCATCCCACTGAATGTTGAAACGATTGCTATGAAACCGATTTTATGACTATTAAAATGTAGTAAAATTTCCTACAATCAGTATGAAATACCAATCTGCATAGCTCTGAGAAAGTCTTTGTGTATAAGTTTAGAACGGCGAACACACTTGACAATATCAGATGGCAGTTATCATTGCCTTTCAAGTGTACCAATTTGAACTCAAGGCATTTCCTGCATCAGGGTCTAGAGAGTATAGACCTTGCCCTGTGTCACCTCCATATTCAGGTGAACCTCATTTACGAAAAACAACATTGCAGCATTGCAGAACACTCCTGACATTTTTAGGGAGATGCGTATTATGATTTTATTTCAGGGGATAATATGATGTTTCCTTTTGATAATCAGCAGAACATATTTTAGTTCAGTAAAACAACCATTGGAAAATTAATGAAGATGAAAAGAACCACAGATTAAACAACTTTTTGAAATCATTGCCAAACAATCAGCTTCAAGGGATGGTTGTGAAGTAAGAAGTGGGCAGGGCTTAGCTGCAAAGAGCAGTGGATTTTGCTATATACAGTGTACAGAAAACTCGATTGTGCGGTGCATTTTATTTTTATTACATCAGTATTTTCATAGAATACATCTGTTTTGGGGGGGGTAAGGGGTCCAACATTGGACTGGTGGAAGAGTCTTGGAGAAGGCTGATTTCCATGGGTTAGGGGGTGCAACACTTTCCTTTCCTCAGATATTGGCAACCCACACTACACTGCTGGGCTACACCTCTGCAAGTGTTTACATTAGCAGTGTGTGCAGTACAGTTTGCTTGTCATCTGCCATGAAATAATCTTGTTTAACAGGACAACTGTCTCAACTTCATGGTTTTAGGTTTTACGGATCCAAGGATTAAAACAATGTGTGTGTTGGATCAAATATGGTGGCATGATAAGAAATTGGAAGAGTTCATGGTAGACTATGATTTGATTTATGAAATTTAGGCTGTTTAGCCAAGCACACGGTCACTTTTGGCCATTCAGCACTTGAAACAGTGAAAAGAGGGAGTTGGATTGGTTGGAAAGCAATATAAAGAGAGCCATAAAATAAAGGAGATGAAGAACACAGATCTAAAGGTGGAGCTGGGAGAAAACCCCACATTTGCACTAAGAAGTAATAGTTGAGGTTGGACAGCAAGTCTGAAGAAAGGAAGTGGGAATGAATGTAAAATAAAAGGCTGAAAATTGGGTGCAGCCAGTGGCTGAAGGGATGCTGCAAACACCCTTTAGTAATCCCTACAGTGCACCATGTGAGGTGCACTTGATAGCACTACCTCCATATAGGGTCATATTAGACTTGTGAGGGCAAGAAAGGATACATGGCAGAGTGCGGAAGGAGACGTAGTGTTCGACCTCCGAACACCGTGACCCGCACTCTGAGCAATTTGTTTGTTGACAGACAAACAAAATGACATTTTTATGATAAAATGATGTTTCATTATACTTACCAAAACACTGTAAAAGCTTTTATCTCTTTAAAATCGACACGTCCGAGATATAAATTTTCAAACTTTGTTTGGAACGCTGATACAATTGGCGGGAGACCCAACCCCACCGGATGCCGGTGGGGGTAGCGTGGCAGGAGACATACCCATAAACCCAGGTCAGTTTCATTCTCGGTATACACAACAAGTGAAAACCTGAGATAACGTCTCCCCCTGCGGGGAGGAGGAGGCCTTTACGTTACAGTGTTTTGGTAAGTATAATGAAACATCATTTTATCATAAAAATGTCATTTTCATTATAATGACTTACCAAAACACTGTAAAAGCTGATTCCACATTTAAGGTGGAAGGGCAGGGGATGAGGTACCAGTTATTGAAAGGTTACACACACACACACAAAAAAGAAAAGGAACAAACTCTAACCATGGGTATCTTAAGGATCCATACCAACAAAGGGCAGAGTCACCTTACCTGGTAGATGGGCTTTTGCAGGGAGGTACTGCTGCTGGTTGAAGCTCCATTACCTGCAGGCTTTGGGTGTAAGCACTGCTAGCCACTCTGCTCCATAACAACCCAAGCAGTCAGGAAGTACACGCTGACTGAGACAAGGGGTGACTTCCTTTTGCTCTTGCCCTGAGCAATTGGAAAGCAACCAGACTGAAAAAACGGGTCTCACCGCCTAACCTAAAAATAGTTAAATACATCCCCCTTCCCTATACCCTCGGCAGCTCAACTAGAATGGAGGGTACTCCAGGTGAACTGAGTACCCCCGGCTTCCCATTAACTCAGCAACCATAAAACCACAGGGGGAAGGAAAGATAAGGAACCTACCCCCCTAGTGTGTTCCCCTAAAACCAAGCCTGCTACCGATCACGGGACCTAACGCAAACAGGTCCTGATACGCAACTTCAACCTCCCTAAGGTAGTGAGACGCAAACACCGACTTCGACCTCCAGAAGGTGCTCTGTGTGATCTGCGAAAGTGACTTATTATGACGAAAGGCCACTGAAGTTGCTATTGAGCGCACTTCGTGAATGTGAGACTTGACTAGGTGTGCGTCCTCTTCGTTGATGTGCCTGTGCGCCTCTAAGATGAGTTCCTTGACGAAGAAACCCAGGGCATTCTTGGATAAAGGTCTGGTTGGATCTTTCACTGAACACCACAGGTTAGAGGAACGTCCTCTGATGCTGGCCGTTCTGGCCAAGTAAGTTTTGATAGCTCTAACGGGGCACAAAGAAGCCTCCAATTCTTGAGGGCCAGCCACTTCGGAGAGGTTCTGAATGTTAAAGGACCGAGGCCACGGATTGGAAGGAGACTCGTTCTTGGCTAGAAAATTCAAGGTGAACAAGCAAACAGCATTACCTTGTGAAAAACCCACTTCCTTGTCAATGGCTTGTATTTCACTAACCCTCTTTGCCGTTGCTAAAGTAACCAGAAAAAGGGATTTCTTAGTGAGGTCTCTAAGAGAAAGACCTTCTAAAGGTTCGTACCTTGGAGACATTAACCACCTCAAAACTACATCTAAATTCCAGGCAAGGGCAGGTTTTGGGGCCTTAGCTGTGTCTAAGGACTTGAGGAGGTCTGACAAGTCTCGGTTATTTGATAGGTCTAACCCCCTATGGTAGAAGACGGAGGACAGCATAGCTCTGTAGCCCTTGATGGTTGATGGCATCAATTTTCTCGAATCCCTCAAGTAAATGAAAAAATCGGCAAGTTGAGTTATAGACGTCGAAGAAGAGGAGATACTATTTTTCTACACCAGTTCCTGAAGACTGTCCACTTGGATTGGTATAATTTGCTCGAGGAGTCCCTTCTGCACCTTGCAATAGCCTCTGCAGCCTTTCTTGAAAAACCTCGTGCTCTGATGAGCTTCCTGACAGTCTGAAGCCTGTCAGGCGAGAGTGGACAATCCCTGGTGGAACTTCATTAGGTGGGGTTGTCTGAGAAGCGACTTCTTTTGAGGAGAAGCCTCGGAAGTCTATCAGGAGATCTAGCAGGTCGGGAACCACTCCTTCCTTGGCCAGAACGGGGCAACGAGGATCAGCTCGACCTGCTGATGGAATTTCACTTTGTTTATCACCTGCCTGATGAGCCCAAAAGGAGGGAAGGCATAGGCAAACAGGCTCGTCCAGTCTAGGAGCATGGTGTCCACCAAGTGAGTCAGTGGGTCTGGAACTGGTGAGCAAAACACTGGGAGACGATGGTTCTTGGAGGTAGCGAAGAGATCTATTATGGGAGTGCCCCACAGATCTAGGCACACTTGTGGGTGCAGGGTCCACTCCGTAGGGAGAGTCTGGTTCCGACGGCTGAGTTGGTCCGCCAGGACGTTCAGTTTTCCCTGCACAAACCGAGGGAACAGGGCCACCCTGTTGCTGTCCGCCCACAGAAGAAGGTCCCTCGCAGCTTTGAACAGGGCGAAGGAATGGGTACCTCCCTGTTTCCGGATGTAGGCTAGAGCCGTCGAGTTGTCGGCGTGAACAGCTACTGCTTGGCCTGAGACGTGGGTCGAAAATTCCTGGAGAGCGAGGTGAATGGCCAACAGTTCCTTGACATTGATGTGGAGCTTCTTCTGTTCGTCCGACCAAACTCTTGACGTCCTGAGGTTGGCTAGATGTGCTCCCCACCCAACACTGGACGCGTCTGAGAACATCTGCAGGGATGGTTGTCTTAGGAGGAGATCCAGACCCTCCGAAAGCCATTCCAGCGACCTCCACCAGAAAAGATGCCCCTTGACGTCGTGGGGAATGTTGAAGACCGTGGAGTCCGTTTGGGTCCTTCTGTCCCAAGAGTCCCTGAGGAAAAACTGTAAGGGTCTCATGTGCAGACAGCCTAACCTTACAAATTGCTCCGCTGACGACAGAGTTCCCAGGAGAGCCATCCACTGACGGGCGGAGCAACTGTCCAGGAGAAGAAACTTCTCCACCGTCTGAAGGCAGGAGGAGACCCTTTTGGGAGACAGAAAAGCCCGAAAAGCTAGACTGTCCAGAGTCATCCCCAAATAAAGAATCCTCTGTGAAGGAACTAAGCTCGACTTTTCCGTGTTTATCAGAATCCCTAAGTCCCGAGCTAACCTTAGGGTTCTGTGAAGGTCCTCCATGCAGCGGTCCCTTGATGATGAGCGGAGTAGCCAGTCGTCAGGTACAAGGAGATCCGAACTCCCTCCAGGTGGAGCCAATGACCTATCGGGGCGAGAATCCTGGTGAACACTTGCGGGGCTGTCGACAGGCCGAAGCAGAGGGCCGGAACTGGTAAACTCTGTCCTTGAAAAAAGCGAAGATACCTCCTGGAGTCCTGATGTACTGGAATGTGGAAGTAGGCGTCTTCCATGTCGAGGGTCACCATCCAATCCCCCGAGTTAGTGCCTGAAGAACTGAGCGGTTCGTTTCCATGGAGAACTTGGTTTTCACTAAGTACATATTGAGAGCACTTACGTCGAGAACTGGCCTCCAACCCCCTGATGACTTGGGGACTACAAACAGGCGGTTGTAGAAACCTGGGGTTGACACGTCCTGCACTACCGATGACCGCTTTCCATAAGAGAGACCGGACTTCTGTCTCTAGGGCCGAAAACTTGACTGAGCCTCTTGAGTATGCTGTCAGAAATGGGAGGTGTGGAGAGGAGGAGGTTGGGCGAACGGCAGACGGTGTAGCCTAGCTGGAGCACTTGCACCACCCACTGATCTGCACCTCTGTCTCTCCATTCCTCCCAAAAGAGGCTGAGTCTGGCCCCCACCGGGCGCATGGAGGACAGGGATCCTACTTACTGGTATGACGACCTTGTGGCTTTGAGGAGAACTTGTGACCCCTGGAGTTGTAGTGGGACCTTGAGTAAGGTTTGGACCTGGAGTTCTGAAACGGATGCCTGTTAAGAGGAGATACCGTCTTGGTCAAAGGAGCGGGAGCAGGCCTCGGTCTGGTGGAAGACATAGACAGGATGTGTGTGACGCCCTCTTATCCATGGCTGACAGGACGTCTTTCACTACTGCTTCTGGGAAGAGGCCCTCCTTGTCAAAGGGTGCGAACATCAAAGCCGTTCTCTCTTGAAAGAAGTCACAGCCTTAGACAAGAACGAGCACCAAGTTTCCCTCTTCTTCAGAGTGGCCATGGCGAAGAGGAGGAAATTTCGCCTGCCGCATCATGGATAGCGATATCGGTGCAGGAAAGGAACCCGTGATTTTTTCCAAGACGTCTTCTGCGTAGATTAGCCTGCTCCACCTGTTTGAAAACCGCTCCCATTGACCAATCAATAAAGCTGACAATCTCTAGGAGCTTGAAGAGGTTCCTGGAAAAATGTTCTACATCTAGGGCAGAAAAGAAGGTCTTGGCTGCCTCAAATGAAATGCGTCTTGAGGGGTCCACAAGGGGCAGAAGTCCCCCTGTGCTGAAATTGCAGAACCCAGTGAAGGAGAAGCTCCTGTGCTGTAATAATTTTGCCTCCTTTTCAACAGCTTTGAAGGAGGGTGCAAACGACGACTTACCCGAGGACCTCTTAGCTTCCAACCACGCCTCTACCTCTTTTAATGCTTTCTTGGAGGCGGTGGAGAGTACCAACAGGAAGTGAAGTGGCAGGACCTTGTTTTCCCAGGCAAGCGTGAAGTCGGAGAAGAGGGGGCTGTCGGCTGAAAATGTTCTTGGTACGACTGCAGCAGAAAGCTGAGTAGAGAAGCGTAATGTGAAGAAGGCCCGATTCACCTGGGCCTTCCTCTTCACCAGAAAGAATCGGTTCCGTGCCCAGACTGTCCAGGAGTTGAGGAGGAACGACTTCTCTATCCTTGGGAATACCAAGGACTTTGCGGACTACCTTTTCTAGCTTCCTTTCCAACAGAATAGACTCCTGGGAGGGCGAGGATGTAGCCAAAGGCGCAGACACTTCGTGTGCAGGAGGAGGAGTAAGAGGGCCGGGCACTTGCGGCGGAACTTCCTGGAGAGGGCTAGGCCTCTTGACTGCACTAGGGGACCTGGGAGAAGCGTCTGAAATGTATCTTCTTGATCGGATCCCCACGCTGAGCAACCAGGTATAGGGCTGGTTGTCCTTTTCTTGAAGAGTTTAGTAACCCTAGGCAGGAATTATCCAAAGAATGCCTCTTTAAGGGCCGAGAGGTCTGATCCCACTTGCAATGACGAGGAGGGGATCCGAAGAGCTGGAATATGAAGAGACTGAAGATGAACTGCTGCTACTCTCACCTGAAGAGCTTAACCTTAGGTAGTGCCGCTCGACTCGCGACCGCCTTGATGAAGTTTCTGGGGACACCATCCTGCGATGTCGGCGATGGCGAGAAGATCGACAGCGTCGATGGATCACTTTCACGTCTCCCTGAAGCTTTTCGACGCTTCGAAGGCGAGTCAAAGCGCACTACTTCCGCCACCAAGACTAAGGCTTTCCTGTGCCTTAGAGGACGAGCCTGCTCGTGGGCAATAATTTCTGACCTTTTCGCCAGCGCCGGACTGTCTTCTAGCCTCAGAAGGCGAGCAGGACAGTTGCCTTTGCTCAAAAGATTCAGAAAACGAGCAGACTTCGCCTGAAACGCGATCGCGAACAACCACATTGTTATCACCAACACCAACACTGGCGTCATCACCGACGCTAACGCCCGGACTACGGTGTGAACGCACTAAACTTAAGACCGACTCCATGAAACCGTTCATTTGCGCTCCATTTGATTTCTGAAAAGAACGAATTCTGATTTATCAGCCTCGAGGCTGGGCTTGGCTTTAGGGAAAACATACTGGGAAGCTGGTGAAGAAGAGGGGAATATGAGAGGGGAAAGAGCAGCGGTAGAGGAGGGTAGGAGAGGAGGAAGGAACAGCCGGTAGAGGAGGTGACGCCAATGCCACCACCGAAGAAGATGATAGCCTAGCTTCCCTTTACGCTTAAAAGGCTTTCCTATCCCTATCCCTAACCAGCTTTATCTGATGGGAACTGTATGTTTGCCAAAACTCCTGACTCCATTCCATACATTCACTACATGTGTTCTCCTGGGAACACTCTTGACCCCTACATGCTGTACACAAAGAATGGCGATCGTATTTAAGTTTAACTAGTTTGGCGGAGCACAAATTCCCCTGCGCAAACTCTGGATCCCGAGAAGCTTGAATCCGACATAGCTCACTAGAATTCCCAGAGCTAGGCTAGCTAGATAAATAAACAGGCAATTGAGTACTTCACCAGGAGAGACGCATACAACCAAGTGCAAGCAGACAAAGGAACCCAAACAGTTTGAGGCAGACGGACGCGCGAGATGCGTTCCCAATACGCCCGAGAATGAAACTGACCTGGGTTTATGGGTATGTCTCCTGCGCTACCCCCCCGGCATCCGGTGGGGTTGGGTCTCCGCCAATTGTATCAGCGTTCCAAACAAAGTTTGAAAATTTATATCTCGGACGTGTCGATTTTAAAGAGATAAAAGCTTTTACAGTATTTTGGTAAGTCATTATAATGAAATGGCAGTTTTGAGAGACAATAAATGTACAATGATGAAATACATATTGGCGGAAAGGCCAGAAAATTCTACACATGATTATTTACATAAGAGTCTTGACATATTAAGAAATGCAATACATGACGTGATTGATGCGAAAATGAAGAGATGTCTGGCGTCTTTACAAGTACTCCCCCCCCACAGACAATAAGCACAAAGGTAATGATTGGAAGACACCTGGGAGCAGGAGCCGGCGCCGAGTTCTTGATACCTGCGAACATGGGGCGGCTTCAACTGCTGAATTGCCTGGCGGCTTAGCCGAGCGGATGACTTCCTTAGTGTGGCCCTTGGGACGTCCTCGACCCCGTTTCAGGATCATCTGCGGCCACGTTTTGTGGAGGAATTCTTGGGCACCTGCTGGTTTCCTCCCGAGTTTCGCTGTCTAACATGAAAGCTGGTTTCAGCCGGTCGACAGAAACCCAGTCTTCATGCCCGTGGACGTTGATGAGAGGCCCTGGATGATCTGCTGACGACATGGTATGGGCCCCTGTACGGTCTGGTCAAGGGTGGGCGGTGGGTGTCGATCCTGATGAAGACATGGGTGTCCTCATCCAGACCCCCAGGGCTGTAGATGTGGGTCCTGTGCATGAAAGTCTTTTGGCAGGGCATGAATTTCTGTGCCACTTCCCTCAGCCTTGGAAGGGAGGTATCTTCGTCATTTGGCGCTGTTGGGAAGAACTCTCCTGGAACGGCTAATGTTTCACTGTAGACTTTCTCTGTGGGAGATACGTCGCAGTCTGCCCTCGGTGCGGTCCGGAGACCCAGCAGGACCCAGGGGAGCTGGGTCTTCCAATTGTCGTTGATACAGCATGCCATCAGAGCTGCCTTCAATGAACGGTGGGCCCTTTTCACCATGCCGTTGGCTGCGCGATTATATGCCATCGTACTGTGGAGAGTTGTCCCCATCAGGCGTGCCAGGGCAATCCACAGAGCTCCGACAAGAATGCGAGGCCCCTGTCTGTAGTTATGCTGTCAGGCTCACCGAAATGGCTGATTCAACTCGACAGGAGGGCCTCTGCACAGGCGCTCGTTGATGCTTCCGTCATCGGGGTTGCTTCCAGCCACCGTGTTGAACGGTCTATGACCGTCAGGAGGTATCTGGCACCCCCTGATTGTGGCAGAGGACCTACGACGTCTATATGGATGTGACCGAAGCGCCGACGTGGTTGAGGGAATTCTCCGATGCCTGATTCTGTGTGCCGGGTGACTTTACTTGTTTGGCACAGTGTGCAGTTCTTCGCCCACTGCCGAACATCCTTTTTGATACCGTGCCACACGAACTTCTCTATCATCAGGCACGCCGTTGTTCAGCCTGATGGGTGGGACAGGCTGTGGATGACATTGAACGTCTGCTTTCTCCTGGACGCGGGGATCAGGGGGCGTGAGCGGCGCGTGCTGCTGTCGCAGAGAAGTGTTTAACTGGATCCTCCTATTGGCACGTCTTCCCATTTCAGTTCAGTGAGTGCCGTGCGGTAGGCTGCTGTTTCCGGGTCTGCGGCCTGGTCCTTTGCCAGGTCCTCATAGTCTATGCCAAGGTGGACGGAATTTATCTTGACCCTTGATAGGGCGTCGGCTACTGGATTCTCCCTGCTGGGGATGTAGCTGATGGTGCAGCTGAACTCGGAGATAGCAACCAAGTGCCACTGCTAGGTTAAAAAGTTAAGTATACCTTAGTTTAACCAGACCACTGAGCCGATGAACAGCTCTCCTAGGGCTGGCCCAAAGGATTAGATTTGTTTTACGTGGCTAAGAACTGCCTTGCAGACCATGCATCTCCCGCCTTCGTGAACGCATGTACTAAAGGCTTGTGGTCTGTGAGGATGGTAGATTGCCAGCAGCTCCCTGTTGAAAGCGCTGTAGCGGGTCTCCAGCGATGTTAACTTGCGACTGAAGAAAGACAGCGGGCGTGGGGGAGCCTTCTAACACCTGCTCCAGCATTGCCCCGCAAGCAATGTTGCTGGCATCTGTGGTAAGTCTCAGGGAGGCGGTGGGGTCGTGATGTGTTAATTTGGTGGCTTTGGCGAGGGCTGCCTTCGTCTGCTCGAACGCCTGTTGTTGCGGAGCTGCCCACTTCTAGTGCTTTCGGCTTCCCATTCAGGACTGCGGTCAGGGGATACATGATGCGGGCAATGTTTGGTATGAAGCGGCGGTAGTAGTTGACCATGCCGAAGAACTCCTGTAGGGACTTGATGGTTTTTGGTGTTGGAACTTCTTTAATGCGTCCACCTTGGAGGCCATGGGGCAGACACCTGCCGGGGAGACCTCATGGCCCAGGAAGTCTACCTTTTCTGCTCCGAAGGTACACTTGTCAAACATGATGACCAAACCGTTCCCCTGCAGGCGTTTCAGCACGGCCCGGATGTGGCGTAGGTGTACCTCCAGGGACCTGGAGAAGATCAGGATGTCGTCTACGTAGCAAACACAGAAAGGTAGGTCCCCCAAGATGGTGTCCATAAGGCGTTGGAATGGCCCTGGCATTCCTGAGGCCGAAGGTGGAGTAGGAGAAGGTATACGTTCTGAACAGGGTGATGATGGCTATCTTCAGAATGTTGTCGGGGTGCACTGGTACTTGAAAGTAAGACTTGAGTAAATCCATTTTTGTAAATACTTTGGCCCTGTGCAGGGTGCCTGTTAGGTCCTGCATGTTCGGCAAGGGATAGTGGTCCGGTGTCGTTACTAGGTTCAGGCGACGGTAGTCCCCACAGGGCCTCCAGGAGCCCTCTGCTTTCTTTACCATGTGGAGGGGGGGATGCCCACGGGCTTGATGCCATCCTGCAGATGCCCATCCGTTCCATTTCAGCGAAGGCCCGTTTAGCGTCTTGGAGTTTTTTGGGTGGCAAGCGCTGGAATTTGGCGTGTGTTGGTGGGCCTGTCGTGGTGATATGGTGATGGATGCCGTGTTTGGCTTGGGCTCACGGCAACTGACGCAGCTCTGGCTTGAAGACGCCTGGAAACTCGTGGAGGAGGCTGCTGTACTTGTTCGAAGAGATGGAGCAGACAGTGGGCATCCCCATCCCAGTGGAGAGCGGTCGGGAGCGGCAGCTTCCAGTATCCAGCAGGTGTTTTCAACGGACATCTACCAGAAGTCCATGGCGTGCAAGGAAATCAGCGCCCAGGAGAGGGAACTTGACGTCCGCGATGACGAAGGGCCAATCATATTTACGGCCCAGGATGGATATTCTGCGGGTCACAGTTCCGTAGCAGCGGATGGGCTTCCATTTGCGGCCACCAGTGAGGTTGCGGAGCTGGATGTGCGGTTGCAGTCCTCTCTCGACGGCGGAAACACCGATTGCATCACCCCGGTGTCTAACAGCATCCGTTGTTTCGATATGGCATCATGGATGAAGAATCCTACTGGTCGGGGGTCTTTAAGGTTTGCGGCCACTGCTGTTACTTGTGGCTGCTTTTCTCGTTTTTTTTTTTTTTTTAAAGAACAGGGGGCGCTGCAATTTCTGGCGGCGCTTCCGAAACTCTGATGGAAGTAACACCAGGCTGGATTTGTCCACGTCCTCTGCTGCTGTGGCGGCACTTTCATCCTGTGCACCGCGTTCGTGTCCTCTGCCTCGTCTTCTTCTGTTATCAGGTTACAGGCTGTGGGTGTTGCTGTGTGTTTGGAGGCCTTGGTGGCCTCGTGGAGTAAGTGTGCAACGTTCACTAATTCGCCCATTGAAAGGGCGTCTGCATCTGTGATTTGCCCCCTCACCTCCTGCGGAAGGCGCCACAGGAATATTTCTCGCGACAAGCTGATCCCCTTCCTCCGACCATCTGTGTCGACCCCTGGCAGCATCAGGAGACCTCGGAGTTCATCCCAGGCATCCCTGGGAGGGGCATGGAGTATGTTTCGATGAGCTTGTCTCTCAGGTCTCTGTACTTGACTTTGCCTAGCTGCGAGTCCAACCATGGGGTGATTTTGTTGAAGACCTCCTCCGGAAGCGTTGTCATGGTCCTCGTCTGTAATTTTCGCCACCTGGAAATGGACATCTGCCTGCAGAAACCAGGATGCGGTGTTTTGTTGCAAGAACCGGAATAACTTTTTACCTCAGTGTCTGACATTCTTCCTCACACCAAAACGCGAAGTACGTGCTGTATTTAGTCCGTTAATGGTGTTTGGGGCTCGTCAGAATGACTTCTGAGTACGGTTGACGTGAATCGTAAATGACGGGGCCAAACCATTTGAGCACGCCAGAACATACCTGAAGGGGTACGCAGTAATTAGTCCGTTATTTGCATGGGTGTTCTCCGAGCGAGGAGCTTTCAGAGGCCTAGACTTTTGTCACTGTGTGGTTCTGTTAAAGGCTCTCTGAAGGTAAAGCTGCCATAGTGAGTCCGTTAATGGCGAAGCCAAAACCGCTGTATTTACCGTCACGCCTCGGGTCACCAGTTGTGAGGACAAGAAAGGTCAACTGGGTATTAAATTGTCTATTACCTGAGTGCAGGTATACATGGCAGAGTGCAGATGGAAACGTGGTGTTCGGCCTCCGAACGCCATGACCCGAACTCTGAGCAATTTGTGTTTGTTGACAGACAAACAAATGGCAATTTTGAGAGACATAATAAATGTACAATGGTGAAATACATATCAGCAGAAAGACCAGAGAATTCTACATGACTATTAACACGAGAGTCTTGACACATTAAGAAATGCAATACATGACGTGATTGATGCAAAAATGAAGAGATGTCTGACGTCTTTACAGACTAATCTGGACTAGGGGTTGACGGCATGTGTAGTATATCCCATAGTTCATCACCACATCTAATGCTAAATAATGCAAAGGGCAGCATCCATCTTCAAATTCCAATCTGAGTATATGTGGGTCTTCCAATTCTTCTAATGCCCACGTGACACTATTGTATACTAGTGTTCCAAGGGTTGTGCAAAAGAAATGTCCAAGTCATCTCCATTTCCCCTACATCATTATCTCAACTGCATGTGGAACTTTCGTAATTTCCCTTCACTTCTAAGTATCTTGCCAACTGACTCCTATTCATCATAAAGCTTTCTTCTCCAACTGATAAAATCTTTTAGATGTATTTTCATTGTCATATCATGATTCATATCCTTTTAGCAAAATGGATCGTACGTAACTTTTGCACAATCTTACTTCAGTATGCAATTTCAGCCTGATTTCCAAATTGTAGTCAGTCTGCCCTTGTGTTTGATTGGTTTTTTTTTAGGCTTTGATTGGTTTTTTTTAGGCTTTCATTGGATTTCAACTCAAGAGAGCCTGTATTGTACAGTATATCATTGCTCTTAATTTTCTGAAAGATTCAACCTCATTATTCCTTTCTCAATCTAGTGTCATTTCATCCTTTTGTTACATAATCATATTTCTAAGTTTTCATGTCACACAAGTTACATAATACTGGCTATTTGACCTTATATGGATTAGTGGTGACTCCATTTTTAATTTCAATTGAAAGGTGATGGGTGACAGATACAGAAATTACTGCTTTCCTATTATTATCAGTATTGCTAAATCTACTTGGGAGACTGCTAAAGTGGAATATAAAAAAGGTAGTCGAGTTAGAAAATATCACCAAATTCTTTAGATTATAATATATATATATATTTTTAACTTATGCATAACCACATTTTTTAATAAGCAAAATATACATTTTAGAAATTATTGTAAGTTGGAATTGCAACTGCCCTAAGTGTTTGGGTTCAGAGGGGAATTTTGTTACACATGAAAATACTGTCATGTCAAATAAAGGTTAAGAGAGTGGACAACAGAATAGTTATCAAAATTCTATCATGTAATTAAAGAATAATAAGAAACCTGTTTGCTGATTTCTTACCAGGTAGTTGTCTGCAAGTATAATTGCATTTACATGAAATACTTTGAAATTTTGCAAGACTGGCTATGCATAACTGGTGGTTCCTTGGCAGTTATTTTTACATAAATGTGATTGTTTTTATATGGAATGCTCAGAAAAAGTTCAGTTTATTTGACAGGCTGTGATTTATGTTGCACCCTATTGATTATGATAATGATAAAGACAAGAGCAGTATTGCCTTACTAGTTTAATTTTATTTATTTATTGTTTTAAATGATTCTGTTCCAGATATGTGTTCTGCTATAGCTGCATACTTACATTTGTGAAAAGTGAAGGGAAATGTCCTGTCACAGGTTATCCAGCCACTTCAAGCCATCTTATTAGGATATACTTCGATTTGTAGCAAGTTTTCAATATCCCACAAGTTTTCATTTTGGAGTCTGTGTTGAGGATATAACAAAGTTTCAGTGATAATGTAAACTATATATATATATATATATATATATATATATATATATATATATATATATATATATATATATATATATATATATATATATATATATATATATATATATATATATATATATATATAATATATATATATAATATATATTATATATTATATATATTATATATATTATATATTTATATATATATATATATTATATATTTATATATATATATATATATATATATTATATATATATATATATATATATATATATATATATATATATATATATATATATATATATTATATATATATATATATATATATATATATATATATATATATATCTAGATATATATATCTATATATATATCTATATATATATTCTGACACATCAGATTGATTTAGTGTTCAATTGAAGTAAGGATGTTGCAAACAGCCAAAAGTCATAAAAGAAGTTGGAACCTAAGTACTACCGTAACAAAGGCTTCGCATACCAGCGTGTTCTCCCCAACTTCCTGACTCTGCACACTGGTATGCAAGGCAGTTTGTCTGCCCAGGTAAAGCCTTAGGTACAGTAGTACTTAGGTTCCAACTTCTTTTATGACTTGTGTAGCTTAGTTGGCAGCATCCTTGCCTTTCAATTGAAAGACCTGGGTTTAATCCTGATGTGAGTCAGAAATTTATTTCTGCTCCACATGTGATTGTGTTTTGATTATTCCTATAATACAGTATATATATATATATATATATATATATATATATATATATATATATATATATATATATATATATATATATATATATATATATATATATATATATAATATATATATATATATATATAATATATATATATATATATATATAATATATATATATATATATATATATATATATATATATATATATATATATATATATATTATATATATATATATGGGAGAAGAAGTATTAAGCGATAAATTATTGTAATGTTGAGACCTCTGATATGCAAATATATTATACAAAAAATTACTGAAGATAAAGTTTGAAAGGTATTTCATAGTTATGCACTATTTCTGTATGGAAAACAAATATTGATCTTTTTGTGTGTGTGATTGTGATGGTATTCTTTTGTAATGATATCTTCTTGTGAGTGATCTTTTGTGTGTCTAATTGTGATGGTATTTCAAGTACAGTATTTGGGAATTTGGTAAATGAAGTTGAAAATATTGGATCATAGAGATGTGAAAATTACTTGTTTAAAAGATAATTTGAGACTGCCAGCAGAGCTCTGATTTGGCAAATTTCTTATGAGTTTACTCTGCTAACATCAATTTTAGTTCAGCATTTTAATACCAATGTGTTCTTGATCTAGAGTGAGGTTTTTTCCAAAGCCGATACTTTGGATGCGCTACAATCCTATTTGTCATTGTGGTCTTAAGAGCCATAACAAAAACATGATTGGTTGTTACTCCAGTTTCAGTCAGTGTCCATATTGTAAGCTTAGTTTATTCGGTAATGTAGTAGTGTTGGTAAATATGGCCAAAGAAGGAATGAGTTACTGTATACACTACTTCCCTTCTTCAAATCCTTATATTTGGTAGCACTAAATATAAATGTAAATGTCATTAATATGTTTCAATGGTTTTTCTTAAGATGCAGAATTCATTTTTATTATTGTGCATATGCATGTTGATTAAATTTATATTTTTTCTCCCTTCTGATTATTTATATACAGGAAAGTTAATAAATGGTTTGCATTTTAATAATGGCTATTGACCTGTATATTTTAGTATTTTTCTGTAATTTTGTATGCCCATGGGAAAAAGTTTGTTTGCTGTGCCCTAGTAGCATGATGATGCATAATGGTGTAAAATTCTTACTACCAAGTTTGAGGGCAGCTATGCTTAACTGGAAAATTTCTGTGTTGGATGGGAATGGTTAATTGTCTAACCATATTGTATTAAAGATTAGTACATAAATTATATTCTTCATCTGACGGTAATATACAAATATCCATGATAAAATTGTTTCAATGCTTACCAAACAGTTACTTGTCTCCTTACCAGCACTTCTAAGAAAGATTTTCACTGTTATACCTGTTTACATTGGCAGACTGTCCATTTCCTACCATCTCACTTGCAAGTAGTTGGTTTATTACTAGTATCCAGTCATTCTTTAATTTTCCTGCTAAAGTGAGGGGAGGTTGGGTTGGTTATAAGAATGTTTGGTAAGGAATTAAATAAATATTTTATTAAAATTCATTTTTCAATAAAATTTACCAAACATTTATCTAGCTGAATACCACTTTATATGGATGGAGGCTTAGCGAACTCGTATATCTTAGCAGCCAAGCAACTCAACAAACTGGGAAAATAAAGGAGCACTTAACTTCTTGAAAAATTTTACCTGATAAGAATTTTCTGAGCCCGTGCTACCTGTATTGAGAGTCCTTCATCAGAGCTAATGGCAATACATTATCAGGGTGCCAGCTGAAGTAACCATTATAGTTAGAATCTCACTCTTACACAATGAGATGCAATACCCATCGCCATGGGTTTCAGTTGTATACCAAGACACCCAACAAACCTAAAACATATCTCTAAGAAGATGGTATGCTTTTAAATACCATCAGCACCACCATACTCCCTAAAACTCAAAACTAAACCAGGATATTAGGAAAGGGGGAAAAAAAAAGGAGTGGCCTCCTGTGGGTTCAAACTACTAGAGCTCAAGCTGGAGAAGGCAAGAGAGGAAAGTGCTGAAGCTATGACTATCCAACAGGCCTCCAACCCTACACCTGCTGCACCAAATGCTCCAATCTCATACATTAATTCCCTAGTCCCCAAGTGGACTGAGGAAGAGCCAGAAACATGGTTGGAGGAAATACTCTTTTCGACAACTACAACACCACCGAGACAGAGAGGACCTTAGTGTTTGCCAACACATGGAAGGGAAAGCTAAGGCACCCCTCCGCTCACTGGAGAAGGGTCAAAGAGGTGACATGGTAGAAGTTCATAGGGTCATAATGAAAGCCTATGAAATAACCCCGGAGAAATGGAGACAGTGGTCCCGAGGTCTTGCCAAGGAAGTCATCTGGTCCTGGACTGAATGGGCCTGTCAAAAGACCCAGTCCAGTACCTGCCTGGTTTGACTCCCTGCTGTGCACTACATTTGAGTTCCTATTCAATCGGACCATGCTGGAGGATCTTTTCCAATGTGTGCCTGGGCCCCTTGCTGTGTATCTCAATGACAAGCAGCCCACCACACTTATGGAAGCCTGCCATATGGCTGATTTCTGGGAAACCTACAACCAGTCCCACAGCACATCTCAGTGGTGCATAGTGCCACCCAGGTACCCCTCAGGCTCGACTCACCCAAAGAACAGACTGCCTAGCAAGCCTACATGCACCCACTGTAAGAAGGTGGGGGACACTGAATCTGATTGCCGCTACAAGTTGGGCAACAATAAGCAGCCTTCTGCCCACAAACAGAACTCCTCTCCCTTTACTTCCACTCAGCCCTCTTCACCAACAGTCACTGCAGGTAACCAAGTAACCCACAAAGGGCTCTTGCCGATCCTGAGGTGTTGCCGGCCACTATAGTGCTGGACATCCGCCCTGCCCAAATCATGTCCCAGCCACCAAGTTCGTCAACTTGATAAGCACCGCATTCTCCGCGGCCAGGCCGCAGAAGATACTTCACCCCGAGAGGCTGGATGCCCAGTTCATCTCGGTGGCACCCCTTAATGGCTATAGCCTGCCCGTGACCCTACCGGTCATGGCAGACATTGCAGCTGATGTTAGCCTGACTGCCAGGCTCCAAGTGCCAGCCAGTGCCACAGTTGATAAGAAAACTCGATGGGAGATGAAATGGGTAGAGGGCCACACCAAAACCATTCCCACAGTCAAACTCCAGGTCACAAAACTTTGGGGCATGCCACCTTGCTGCCTTGGTGCGGTGAGTGGAATCAGGCCTGGAGTGGATTTCCTGTTGGGTCGAGACTTCCTCTGGGGAAGCCCTTCCCTATTGCCACTTCGCAGCCACGCTACCTCCTCAACAGAGCCCCTGACTGTAGAATCACCAACTCAAAGCACGGCCATTTTGACTGGCATCACACCGAAAGAAGAAGAACCACCTTCTGCCCGCCGAAGTGGTCAGCGGAAAGGGCACACGCAAAGCAATTCCAAGCCTAGCCCTCCCTCTCCACGAAAGGACGGCCAGCAACGAGGTCCTCCCTCTCTACGAAAGGACACTCAAGGGAAGCAGCACTGCTGTAGAGCATGCAAGGTGACAGGCCACTCCACTAATTGGGAGGGCTGCCCAAACAAGTAACGCCCAGCGGACTCCCCAAATCAAGACTCTCCAAGAGGCTCTGACCTCCAGCTGGGACAGGAATCTCTTCCTCAACCCAACTCAAGCCATCCGTGAGGTATTGCACCTCCTGACCCCTCATCAGGCATGCCTGACCATTAATGTCTGCTAGTGCCATTTGCGAGCTCTGAGCAGTGCCATGCTCCGTTCGTCTCAGATGCTGAGCCACCACAAGAATGGGACCCTGTGCCAGATCCAGATCATGAGATGGATCCTCCTCTGGGAGATCCAAGACCCGCCACAGCACTAATCTTAGCAACCTGTGAGCCTCTAGCACCCAACACTTCTTCCTCCCTACATCTGTCCCCAGAGGATGAACCCTTTGATCAAACTCCTACACCTACTCTGGGAGACCGGGAACTTGCCTCCTCGGACACAGAGGCTGAGACCACTCTTGCTCCAGTTGTCACAGCAGCTGGAGTAGGGAGCTCTCCTGTAGCCTCTGAGGTTACCCCTGGCTTTGCGCCCACTAGCCATACTGGCCTTTCCCCAGAGTGGATGCCCTCATCACTTCCTAGGACAGACATAGATAGGCCTTAGAGGAACCTGAAGAAGACGAATTATTGTCAGGAACTTTTCTGTGAAAAGGTCATCATGAAAAAAAGGGAAGCTCGCAAACATTTTTAATTTTGGTGCTGTCGAAACTGATGGTACCTCCATGAACCTAGCATCTAGCATTTTCCT